>NW_007728933.1:184047-231573 GCF_000696425.1 Galeopterus variegatus
GAGCAACAAGACAATTGCTGTAATAGTTGCCTTTTAATAGAGGAATCAATATTTTAACCTAAACAATGACATGAGAATTTCAGGCGGGTGTGTTTTGGACAATCTTTGTAGAATAACATATAGACAGTTGGTTATTATGACTCTGTATCTATTCTTGTAAGCCTCTTTGAGCTCATGTTATGAGAGTCCAGAAGTTCAAACAAAGTGTCCTTCACTGGTCACAAATTTCAACCACAAGCAGGTGACTTCCTATTACTTGTGTACTTCTTCCCTTTGTTTCTTCCTGCCTTGTGAATGTATGTACGTAATGCTGGTATCATTCTGCTTTTCAAAGAAAAGAACACAGACATATTTTTTTTCCTTTTTGTCTTTTTTTTTACTGACTGGTAACGGGATCGCAACCCTCGGTGTCGTGCCCATACCGGGGACTGGCAACGGGATCGCAACCCTGGGTGTTGTGCCCGCACCGCGCTCAGCCAGTGAGCGGGAACCAGTTTCCACATGGGATCCGAGCCCTCGGCGGGAGCGCCGCTGTACTCCCAAGCGGCGCACTCTTCAGTGCGCCACCGGGCCGGCCCGAACACAGAAATATTATTGAATGTTCACTATTCCTTAGTTTACAGGTGCAGTTGGTTCTGATTTAATTTGGGAGGAGATCACTTTTCTTTCTCTTTTTCCCTCCAACCCCACGGCAATCTATTTTTCTAACACATATCTTGTACTCTGCCTTTCTCTTCTGTGTTTGCCTTTTCAAATCCAGAGTCAGGATTTTTCTCTCTCTTCCCCATGTTACAGAATGTGTCTAGCAGTATGGCTTAATTTTGCCCCAATGTCTATTATGGTGCTTTGTTTATTAGATGTGAAATAAAACCTCAATAAATGAATACACACTTAATAAGTGTTTATGGTATTTAGTTACCATGCTGCTCTCAGGTAACTCTTCATGCTGGTTTTCAGTGACATAAGTACAATACTTGTGGGTTTTTGTTCTTCCCCTCCTCGACTCCGGTGATGCAAGTATTCTCTGCTCTTTGTGTATTTGTGTACTTTTCAATTAAGACAACAACTTTTTTTTTTTTTTTTTGCCAATAAGATCTCCTTAATCTTACTAATCTCACATGTGAAGTTGCAAACATCTTCTCTTTGGCATGCCCAATCTAGAATAACCTTATATGCATGCTTTTCCCCATTTGAGCATTGTGTTCTAATGCATGTGAGTAGGTGCTTCTGATTGATAACTCTTTCTAAATGTGAAGCTCTTTTGTTTGCATAAAACCATGGCCAGGATGTAGATAATAAAATTGCCAGGCCAAGAATACAGGTCTTTTGTGTGTTTATAATCTCAATGTCAGTCCTCATTCATTCTGTATAAATTATTCACTCATTAGCTCAATATTTTTTGAACACTCCCATGTGCCAGGCATAGTTAGCAATAAAGTTCCTTCTTTCCTTGAGCCAAATTCTATTTGTGCGCGTGTGTGAATGTATGTGGGCACATGTGTGTTTCATAAAGTTAAAAAATAAAAACACTTAAAACATGGTTTCTATTAGCCCTTCTTTCCTTGAGCCAAATTCTATTTGTGCGCGTGTGTGAATGTATGTGGGCACATGTGTATTTCATAAAGTTAAAAAATAAAAACACTTAAAACATGGTTTCTATTAGCGATAAGAATTGTAAAACTATATGAAGTAGATTAAAAGTATAAAGAAGAAAGAAGATAGCATGGGCCTTAAGTTTGGGTTTTTAGGAAAAGTTTGTATGAGAAGACATTTAAGCATAGACGTTGATATTGGGGAAAAAAGTTCCAGGCAAGGGCAGCAGCAAGTGTAAATGTCCTGAGTTGGAATGAGTCCGGCATGCTGGATGAAATGCAAGAAGGCTTATGTGGTAGATGGAGTGAGTGGGTTTGGTGAGGAAATGAGTTTAGACAGAGGGCTGGCCCATACTGGTGGATGTGGTGGCTGCTCAGTAAAATAAATTAAGCTACTCATCTGCTTAAAAATTTTAGTGGCTTCTATTGCTCTTTGGATGAAGATGCAAAAGCTTGCATGGTCTGGCCTCTGCTTAATCCACCAGCCTCATCAGGCATGACATCCTCTCTCAAGTTCTCTCTGTTCCAGCCTCCATACCCTCCTCTGGCCTCACTTGGTCTTTCTCTCTCACTATCCTCCTCACCACAGGGCCTTTGTATGTGCCAGTCCCATTGCCCGGAGGGATGTTCATCTACCTCCCCAATACTTAGCTCCTTTACATCTCAGTGTCAATATCAATTCCTTAGAGAAGATTTCCCTGACTTTCCAATAATCTCTGTTTTATGCACGTATGGTATCATGTCCCTTTCTTCATGCCACTTATCAGCATTTCAATTTTACATTTATTTGTTTGGTTATTTGACTAATTTCTTTTTCTGCTACCAAATTATAAGCTTCATTGGCCAGAAACCATTACTATTTTTTCCCACCACTTTATTTCTAACACACCTTGTGCAGTATCTGTCACACAGTAGTTGCTTAGTAAATATTTCAGCAGTTGATTTTTGAAAATTCTCTAATCTTTTTTTTCTGTTTTTCTTTCACCTTTTATTTCTCTCCTTTTTGCTCCCTTTTTGTCCTTTTTTCCCCTTTATCTTTATTCCTCATTTCTTCCTTCTCTCATCTTACTTTCTGAAGACCCTTTTACTTCCAAGCTCAAGATTCAGTATGGAAGTGAACATTTCCCAATGACTAAGAACAATGTTAAAAAGGGTTGGTGGCATTTGATAGCATACCACCATTCTATCTGAAATCCAAGATCCCCTTCATAAGAGAGAGTGACTACTGTATCTTCCTTAAAATAAAGACCTACCTCGAACACTGTGGCAAGGGTATTTATCCATTTCATTTCTTTTGTTCTGCTGTGGCTTTGCTGAATCCATCTATCATTAGCATTTATAATTTAGCATTGTCTTCTGGCTCAGTGTGATGCTATCTGTATTGCTGACAGGTTTGTCTCAGTCTTGATCTTGGGTCTTTCAGCTGTCTGGTTTCCTGGATTTTGCTTATCCAAGCATTTCATTTGTCAGGCTACCTGCCATTGTCACCACGTTTGTCTTTATCCTCAGTCATTAGTTGCCTATGCTCTGTCTTAATCCCATTACAGGGCTTGTTCTTGCTATTTTTATTTGTCACAGTATCTATTTTAGTAACAGATGTAGTTGTCAGAACATCTCCTTTACTCGCATTATTGGTGTCATTTGTGTATTTGGTGTTAGAGTTGTCTTGTGTGCTATTCTGGGTCTCTATGTAAACTTCTTAGTGCACTTCGTTGTTTTAATCATATCACATCTTTTCTTCTCCAAGTACTGCATAATTTGGTTCATTTATTTCTTCTTTCCAATTCTGAATATTGTCGAGTTGCTTTGTCTCTGAGGCAAGCATTTTAGGAAGGACAGATCAATGGTGCAACAGAAGCAGATGTAAATTTATGAGTGTTTGCTCCGAGCATGTGTGCATTCAGCGAGAGAGCTGAGCAGCAGCATGTGCTTCTGATCATGTGAGGGTAGAATGTTCATTTATTGGGGTTTGATTTTTACTACGTACTCTTCACATTCATTTTAATATCATATTTTACCTGATGAGAGTTTTTTTCAGTTCAAAATTAGTGTATTTCTATCATAAACAAAAATTTAAAGAAAAGCATATTTTATTTTTCCTACTCTTGGGTGATGGATGATCAAAGCAAGCAAAAGAAATTTATTCTAAAATGAATTGGGTGCTTGAAAAAAAGCTTATAAGCACTGTTTAACCAAAAAATATAAGACAATGAGAAACGTGGGGGAGTGCAGATAATGAAAATAAGTAGAATTTGTCTTGAAAATGATATACGTAGTATTAGCCTCTCAGAAGTAACTGTCTAGCATTTCCCACTGATTTGCAAATAATTTAAAATAACTCAGAGTATGTTGGGGAACATCAGCTAAAAAGTAAAAGAAAAATCTATTGCTTGGGAGTTGTGGGTACTCTCTCAAGAGAATTAGGTGCAGCTTTTCTAAGGTTTGGATCCAACCCATAATTTGTGAAAGAAAAGAGAATATGCAAATAAATCTAACCCTAAGGATCCTATAAATGTTTAAAATATTTGATGCCCAATCATACTGAGATACATATTCTCCCTCTGCATGATGATTTTAACAATTGCTTTGGAGTTGGTATTTGAGCTGTTTTGTTAGCTTGATCTTTCTAAAATGAGGAAGAATATCAGTCATTTGGAGGAAAAATTCTATTTCATTGTGGAATCTCAAGAATCAAGGATTTTAAGAGAGAGTAGTTACTTTAAAGTCATGAAACACCATAGGTTTAGTCCCCAATTGCCAGCATCTGCCTCTTATTTCTAATTTTTATGATATTTAAATGTTCAACTCTTTCACTGTTAAATTATAGGAAAATGTGTTTTCATAGAGAAGAGGGAGGTGTTCATTGTAGTCTGGTTTTCTATGACTAAAAAGCATTGAGCAGTTATGAATTCGATAGACCTATATAAGTTTCCTCAAGTGAAAAGGAGAGCAGCCTCCATATCTATCCTATGAGGGGATAAAACACTCAGTAGCAGTTTATGCAGGAGAATGTTTCATGCAGACATTTAAATATCTGTGCAAGATTTGCTTGCCCCTACCTTATGCCATTTTCCACATTTTGCACCTGTGTGATATTTGATGTATAGTGTCTCATAACACTTTTTATGGCACCTCAATTGTTTGCACGTCTTCTACCAACCTGGTTATGAGCTCCATCAGTGTGGATCTTACTTATTCACTATTTATTATTAAGCCAGTGCTTCGTGGATAATTGGTTTTCAATATATGATTGCTAATGAATGGATGCCATTTTATAATCGATGCCAAATAATTAAGTAGTAAGGATACATGCTGTAAATAATTTACCAACTTGAAGATTTTATAACCTTAGAATAGGGCATTGAAAGTCTATGTTGAAGTATTTGAGGGTAGGCTTCTAATCTTCGTGGATGTGTGTAAAACACTTAAAAAGGTGACTGTAACAGTAAAAAACGCAGGACTCTTATGCTCCACACTGGGCAAAACACCATGAGAAGGGTCTTCAAAAAGTTCACAGAAAGATTCATATTATCTTTTATTTCCATTTTTCTTTTTTTT
Organism: Galeopterus variegatus; assembly: GCF_000696425.1. Taxonomy (NCBI): domain Eukaryota; kingdom Metazoa; phylum Chordata; class Mammalia; order Dermoptera; family Cynocephalidae; genus Galeopterus; species Galeopterus variegatus. The sequence continues at coordinate 189,198 of NW_007728933.1, forward strand.
ATTTTGTCCTTTTTTCGAGACCGGCCGCACCGCGCTCAGCCAGTGAGCGCTGTGAGCGCACCGGTCATCCCTATATAGGATCCGAACCCGCGGCGGGAGCGCTGCTGTGCTCCCAGCGCTGCACTCTCCCGAGTGCGCCACGGGCTCGGCCCTTATTTCCATTTTTCTATGAGCTTTTTGAAGTACCATTGTGCAACATCTAATAACTCATTGTAAAAGTCCAGTATGGCAAGTACTTGTAATATATACTTTTTAGGTGAGCTTCTGGTTCAAAGTAATTTCCTCTTTTCTGGGAAAATCATGTGAGCCCTTGATGTCCACATCTCTACTCTTAACTACATTTCTCTCCATAGCTTGTTGATCCAGGGTTCAGATATGATTCAAGCAGGGCTAATCAGATTTTATGTTCCAGGAACTGGAAGTTTGGGGAAGAGAAAGACAAAGAAACTGGGAATTGTTGGAGTTGAGTCATATTAATGACAGTTAACAGAGAGGTTTGCTTTCTTCCTTCCTTCCTTCATCCAACCAATGTATTTCAAATGCGTTGTATGTTCCAGGTACCAAGCAGAGACTGGAGATTAAATGACAGTAAAATCAGACATAATCTATGTTCTCAAATAATTTATAGATTATCAAGAGATAGAAAGACTATAATCAAACACTCATAACATGAACACTATAAACTGATAAAAATGAAGAAATTTAATATACTTCTATGATAGTAAATAACAATAGAATCTGAACAAAGATGGAGAAGGCTTCCACAGAGCAGTAAAATTTGCTTTTTTATTTGAGCACTTTTGTTTAGAAAGCACATTAAGTAGGTGGAAGGAGTGGATGTGGCTGAGAGTGAGAAATTTCCTGGGAGAGGAAACAGCATGTCAGAGGTCCTAGGATACAAGAAGGGAGCTTGGTACATTATGCCAGTGTACCTAGATTCTGACTGCTGGGAGAGAATGGGAGATAAGTGGAGGACCTTGACTGCCTTGTTAAAAATTGTTGTCTCTATTATAAGAATAATGGAATTCAACTGAAGAGTTTTTGTCAGGTGCCTGATATGATCAGGTTTTGTCCAGCAGAGAGCTAATGTTAGTTTGTTATGGTAAAAGCAATAGAGTGGGAAGAGAAGTGAATGGATTTCAAGAATATTTAGAAAATAAAGTTTATAGAATTTGGTGGGAAGATGTATCTGGTGGGTGAGAGAGAGATAGACTGAAAGAGAGGAAGAGAGAGAAAGGTGTCAAGTATCATTTCTAGATAATGGCCTGAAAAAATACATATAGCAAAATTCACCGAGTCAGAGAACAAGATAGAAAATGAGTTGAGAAGTATTGAACAATGTAAGATTTTTGTATCCATTTGAGATAGTTATGATGGACACAGATATTTGTTTCCAATATATGTAAAAAATTAGTTATGTCAATTTTGATGTTTAATGTTTGATAGTGAAGAGCTTGGCTAGCAAAAGATGGTGGTCATGATTTCTTAATTTTTTAGATATTTTCCAGAAGAAATTCATAAATTGTGAAGGCACTCAAAGTGAACCAGAGTGCCATCCGGTGACTATTTACACAAATAGCAGACACATGTTCCCTGAGGACATAATTATAATAGTTAACATTTATTGAGAAATTATTAAGTGCCTGGAACATGTGCTAAACATTTATATATAGCATAATATTTAATAACACATTCTAACATACTGTAATTTAAATGACAATATAAGATTATACTATGTTACAATTTACATAATTGAATAGCACAAGAATGATTTAAATTAAAAAGTGTTAATGAGATTTCAATAGGTTGATGTACTGCACCCTTCCTCCTTCTGCCCTGTCCTCCCACCCACACAGATATATGCACACCCACAACACCTATTCCTTCAGGAGAAAATTTGGAATCAATTCTGCTATAGGATTTAGTTTCTTCCCTCCAAAAGAAAAGTCATTTATAGCTCTTGAGTTAGCTCTTTTCAATGTAACCAGGTTTAGAAAAAAGCTAAATGTGCTTTTGCACGATTCTTCCACTTATCTATTCAACAATTACAATTATACATTGACCAACTACTACAGTGAGGCTCTTCTACTGAAGATGCAACAGTGAAAAAAAAATGTGCAAGAATTCCTATTGTTATGGAGTTTTCCAGTGAGGGAAGACAGAAAGTGACAAGTAAAATATATAGCATGCCACAAAGACTTAAGTGCTGAGGGGGAAAAAAGCAGATGGAGAGGATAAGTAGTGATTGTGGAGGTGCAAGGGTGTTGTTGCTATTTTAAGTAGATGTCAGATTCCATGTAATAAAAACTTCCAGGAGGTAAAGGAATTTATCTTATGGACATTTTGAGGTATAGTGTCCAGGCAGAAGGGAAAGCAAGTGCAAAGACCCTGAGGTCAGAATATGCCTAGGTTATCTAATTAGAACAAAGGAGGCCAATGTGACTGTAGTGGAGTAGGAAAGAGGGTGACTGATAGGAGAGGAATTTGGAATACAAGAAAGACAGTTTACATATGGTCTTGTAGATCAGTTTAAGACCTTTAGTGTTTCCTCAGAATGAAATGAGAGTGTGTTCAACAGAGGTTTATCATTTCCTTGATATAAGAATCAGATTTTATTCCTTGAAGAAACATTCACATCTGTTTTGAAGAGATGATGTGTTTACTTCTCAGATTAAACCAGGAAGGGACTTACCCTCTGCTACTGCTGGTGGAGAAGCAGGAGTTGTAGCCCATACCTTCATGCCTACTGGGACTACCACTTTCCATCTCTTCCATCTCTAGAGCCATCTCTAAGCTGAGCAGGGGTTGAATTGTGAGAGATGTAAGCCCACATGCAAGAAGAAAAGAAGAAGAAAAAAACCTCTTTGGAGTTTACCCTTGGAGAGGGATGGAATATTAGACTCAGACTCAGAAAATAAAGTTGCATGTGGAAAAGAAAATATTAAAGAGGAAAGGAAACAGTGTCCATGGAGGACACCTTCTTTTTCAAGACTTAACTCTAGAGGAGGCTTCACTTGTGTGATTCACAGGGTTATGTTGAATATTAAACTCTGTTTCTCCCATGACATACTACCATTCTGAGCACTCAGCCAAGAAGTTAATATGCATCCATGGTAGTCTTGTGTGTTTTATCTGGGAGAAACTTCTGAAGCAGAGTGGCCTAGGAAGTCTCCACTACTCCCTTCAATCTTCTTATAAATACTTGAACAGAGATAGGACTGTGGTGGGTTTACTTATGTTCCCCCAAAAGATATGTTGAAGTCCTAGCCCCTAGTACCTATGAATGTGATCATGTATGGAAATAGGGTCTTGGCAGATGTGATCAAAAGAGGTCATGCTGGATCAGGGTGGGCTCTGAATCCAATGACTGTCTCTATAAGAAGGCCATGTGAAGACAAAGGGACACAAAGACAAACAGAGAGGTAAACACAATGTGAAGATGGAGAGAAATTGGAGTTATGCATCTACAAACCAAGGGATACAAAGGATTTCTGGCAATCTCCAGAAGATAGCAAGGAGCAATGGATAAACTTCTCCCTCAGAGCCTCTGAGAGGAATCAACCCTGCTGACAACTTGATTTCAGACTTCTAACCTCTGAAATGTGAGAGAACACATTTGTGTTGTTTTAAGCCACCCAATTTGTGGTACTGTGTTATGGCAGCCCCAGGAAACTTGTGCAAAGAACAAAGAGTTTTTGGACCCACAATGTGAGTATTTCTCTGTAGTAATACAGAAACCTATGGACAGAAAAAGGAAGATAAAATACCTAGGCACGAGAAAAACAGATTTCCTGTTTGCACTCTATGCAAAAACCAACAACCTTTAAGGTAGAAAATGAAGCCAAAGTACATTAAAATGTTTAGAGTGATATTAGCTGGGAGTATTCTCTGTCTCATGTATAGTAATCTTCCCCTTATCTGCAGTTTTGGTGGTTTCAGTTACCCATGGTCAACTATGGTCCAAATATATTAAACATAAAATTCCAGAAATAAATAATTCATAAGTTTTAAATTGTATGCCATTCTAAGTAGCTTGATGTAATGTTGCACCCTTCTGCATGGGACATGAACCATCCCTTTGTGCAGCATATCCATGCTGCATATGCTGCCCGCCCATTAGTCACTTAGTAGCTATCTCAGTTATCATCTGACATGATCACAAGAAGGGCAAGTACATTATCATGAGTTATTCTGAGACAAAGAGAGATACCACATTCACATCATTTTTATTACAGTATATGGTTATAATTGTTCTATATTATTATTAGTCATTGTGGTTAATCTCTTACTGTGCCTAATTTATAAATTAAACTTTATCATAGGCATGTATATAGAAAAATATAGTACATATAAAATTTAGTACTATTCCTGGTTTTGAGTATCCACTGGGTATCTTAGAACATATCTCATGTGGATAAGGGTAGACTATTGTACCAGCATTTATAAACTGCAGACAGAGGGCTGGATATGGCCCATAAATGCAGCTACTCTTGAAATAGTACACAATGTTGTTCACCACGTTGGACCAGAAATTCTGAAACAATTGACAGAAGATTGTGGTGACCTGTCCGCTCTCTAAGTCTAGATCATGTGCAATTTCCAGCCAGCCCCAGTGCATGCGTATGCCCTTAGACTCGACTCCTGTTCCTCCTTGACTTGACTCCTGTTCTTATTCCTCTGGATCTTCTAGCTAAGTTTTGATAACCAATAAGCATGAATCTCGTTTAGTTTATTTTACTTTTTAAAACAACATTCTGAAGTAAATACTATTTTTCCCAGCACACTGAAGAAACTCAGAGGGCAAGAGATTAAGTGGCAGTGCGGAGATGACAGAAACTGAAAAGGATGAGCACAACTTTTATATATGAAGAGGAAAGGAAAGGACATTCTGAACAGAGGGGAAAATGTTTAAGTAAAGTTTCAGAAGAGGAACTGACTGTGTCTCTGGGGTTCCCCCAACTATAGTAGAGGGAATGTGTTGGTATTAGTACAAAATTGAAGTGGATCTTGAAATGAAATGTGGAGAACGTTGAATGCTATGTAAAAAATTTAGACTGAAATTTTGGACAAGAAGGAGCCAGAAGCTTGTGTGGCACTTGTGTCTTTGTGAATGTGTATTCATTTGTGTGGTAGGGAAGAGTGAAAAGAGTGTGCTGTGATACAAGATCACAGTTTACTTCAGATGACTACTTTGGTAGTCATTTATGAGGCTTCTTGTGTTAATCCATTTCTGGTACTTATAACAAAATGCCTGAAACTAGGTTTTGTAAAAAGAAACAATATTTATTGCTTACAGTTTCAGAAGTTGGGAAGTCCAAAGTCGTGGGATCACATCTGGTGAAGGGCTTGTTGGTAGTGACAGTGACTCAGGGGTCCCACATGCTAGAATGGCAGAGCAAAGAGAGAGATAGCTCCTTATTCTCTCTCTATTTAAAGCCCTCAGAAACAGACCCAAGAGGACCATTAAACCACTTACTAGGGCATAGTCCCCACAGTTGAATCACCTCTTCAAGGCCCCACCTTTCAATTACCATAATAGGATTTCCCACCCTCTTAACATTTTCATGGTGGAGGTTAAGTTTATAATACATGGACATTGGGGGACACAATTCAATCCACAGCACTTTCTAAGCATGAGAAAATAAGGCAGTGAATGACGTTATTTCTGCAATCACTTACTAGGGCAGAGAGGTAATCTACATGAAAGACTGGTTTTATTTATGTATGCATGTGTGTGTGTGTGTGTGTGTGTGTGTGCATGATCTGATGTATAATAATGGCAACAAAGAGATGATTATCTAGGTTTAGTAGAAAAAAGGAGCTCAGTTGTACAGCTATTAGAATGGACCTCAAAAAATTCTACCTATAATATATAGGTTTCCAATCTAGTCTATCTCTCAATTTTAGCAAGTCAATTGTCAAGGGACTTTTTTCCAAATGACATTGCTTCCCATTAGTTTTTGTTTGGCCTTGGTAATGAAGCTTTAAACAATAATATAGAAATATATTTTGGAAAGAATTAATCCCCCCTACTTCTATCTCAGTAAGGTGGTCTGCTAGTTAAATGCGCAGTTACCCTGTACCAGTCCTACTCATGTCTGTGACACCCAGAATATGCCAGGATGGTGCTTGAGATATGTACAAAACTAGAAGGCTAATATTGCAGCTTGGTTAAATTTTGCTAGAGAGTACCAAAAAGATAAAAAGGGATTGAAATTATGTGTATTACTATTTTCTTTAAAAAATAAATTTTGTTTTATTTTATCTATTTTTTCTAGCTTTATTGAGATATAATGGACAAGTAAAAATTGTATATATTTAAGGGGTACAACATGTTGTTTTCATATAGATGAACACTGTAAAAGAATTACTATCAAGCTAATTAACATATTCATCACTTCACATAGTTGCTAATTTTTTGGGGTGTGATGAGAACATATAAGATCTTCTGAGCAAATTTCACATACACAATACGGTATTATTTACTACAGTTACTATGTTGTACATGAAATCTCCAGAAATTATTCATCCTGAATAACTGAAACATTGTACCATTTGACCAACATCTCACCATTTCCCACATCCCTCAGGCCCTGGCAACCACCATTCTATTTTCTGCTTCTATTAGTTTGACTTTTTTAGATTCCACATTGTCTCTTATTTCACTTAGCATAATGTCCTGTATGTTCACCCATGTTGTTGCAAATGAAAGGATTCCTTCTTTTCTTAAGGTTGAGTAATATTCCATTTTACATATATTTATAATTATATATACATATGTATCACATTATCATTATACTTTCATGCATCAATGAACACTTAGATTGTTTTCATATCGTGGGTATTAAGAATAATGCTGCAATGAACCTGGGAGTGCAGATTCTGATTTCATATACCCAGAAGTGAGATTGCTGGATCATATAGTAATTATATTTTTAATGTTTTGAGGAACCTCAATACTTTTTTCCATTATTGATGTACCAACTTATATTCCCACCAACAGCATACAAGGGTTCCCTTAAATCCACATTCTCACCAACATTTGTTATCTTTTGTGTTTCTAATACCAGCCATTCTAACAGGTATGAGGTGGTATCTTATTGTGGTTTGAATTTGCATTTCCCTGACAATGATGTTGATCACATTTTCACATACCTTTTGGCCATTGATATGTCTTCTTTGGAAAATATTCATTCAGGTCCTTTGCCCATTTTTAAATCTTCCTTTCAATTTTGATACCTATTATTTTTTTCTTGCCTAATTGCTCTGGCTACGACTTCCAGTATTTTGTTGAATAGAAATGGAGAGTGGGAATCCTTGTCCTATTTCCAATTTTAGAGGAGAAGCTTTCAGTTCTTTACCACTCAATGTACCTGAATTGCTAGAACTCGATGTACCTGAATTCCTAGAACTAAAGGATTCATTCACATTAAATGAGATAAAAAACACAACTGAGAGATTAAGCAGAAGGCTAGAACATCCACATGAAAGAATTTCAGATCTTGAAGACAATCTTTTAAATAACCCAGGTGGACCAAAAAAAAAAAAAGAATTTTTAAAAATGAAGAAAATCTGTGAGAGCTAAAAGACAACCTTAATGCATAAATGTCAGGATCATGGGTGTTCTAGAAGGGTAAGAGAAAGAAAAAGGCATTGAAAGCATATTCAATAAAATAATAGCAAAAACTCCCCAGGTATTGTGAATGACATGAACCTTCAGATCCAGGAGACTCAAAGATCACCAGATCAACAAACAGATTCAATTCAAAAAGGTCTTCTATGAGACAAATTATAGTCAAACTGGCAAAACTCAAAGATAATCAAAGAATCCTAAAAACAGCAACAGAAAAGCATCAAGTCACCTATAAGGGAGTCCCCATCAGAAAACTTCTCAATAGGAACTCTACAGGCCAGAAGAGAACGGGATGATATATACAAAACACTAAAAGAAAAAGACTGCCAGCCAAGAATGCTATACCCAGAAAAGCTATCCTTTAGAAATGAGGCAGAAATAGTGTATTACCCAGACAAAAACTGCAGGAGTTCACCAACACTGACCAGCCCTACAAGAAATCCTACAGAGGGTCCTGCATCTGGAATCCAAAAAGTAATAATCACTACCATAAATACAAAAGAACAAAAGCCACTGACAGAACAAGTATGCAAATGAGTAACAGAAAGAAACTATATCTTACCATCTGCAAAAACCCACAAACACTGAAGACAAATATTAAAAGGGAGAGAAAGGAACAAAATATAGTTAAAACAATGAAATGTAAATTAACAAAATGTTAGGAGTGAAACTATACCATTTTTTAAAAATTTTATTTTATTTTGTCAATATAAAATGTGGTTGATTATTGTGGCCATTACCAAAACCTCCCTCCCTCCTCCATCTCCCCCCTCCCTCCCAACAATGTCCTTTCTGTTCACTTGTATCACCTTTTTTTTTTTTCCTTTTTGTCTTTTTTGTGACCGGCAACAGATCGCAACCCTCAGTGTTGCGCCCGTACCAGACCGGAACCGGCTACGGGATCGCAACCCTCAGTGTTGCACCCGCACCTCACTCAGCCAGGGAGCGGCCGGTCTGCATGTGGGATCCAAACCCTCGGCGGGAGCGCCGCCACACTCCCAAGCGGCGCACTGTAGCAGTGCACCACCGGGCCGGCCCTCACTTGTTGTATCAACTTCAAGGAATTATAATTATTATGTCTTCTTCCCTCCCCACCACCACCCCAGTGTTTGTGTATTTATTTATTTATTTTTAGCTCCCACAAATAACTGAGAACGTGATATTTCTCTTTCTGTGCCTGACTCGTTTCACTTAATATAATTCTCTCTAGGTCCATCCATGTCATTGCAAATGGCAGTATTTCATTCTTTTTTATAACAGAATTGTATTCCATTGTGTAGATATACCACTGTTTCCATATCCACTCATCCGATGATGGACATTTGGGCTGGTTCCAACTCTTAGCTATTGTAAACTGTGCTGTGATGAACACTGGAAAACAGGTATATCTCTGACTTGATGATTTCCTTTCCTCTGGGTATATTCCCAGCAGTGGGTCAGCTGGATCATATGTTAAATCTATCTCCACTTGTTTGAGGATCCTCCATACCATTTTCCATAAAGGATGCACCATTTTGCAGTCCCACCAACAGTATAGGACAGTTCCTTTTTCTCCGCAACCTCACCAGCATTTATCATTCAGAATCTTTTGGATTTTAGCCATCCTAACTGGGGTGAGATTGTATCTCAGTGTGGTTTTGATTTGCATTTCCCGAATGCAGAGTGATGTTGAGCATTTTTTCATGTGTCTGTTGGCCATTCATATATCTTCCTTAGAGAATTGCCTATTTAGCTCTTTTGCCCATTTTTTAATTGGGTTACTTGTTTTTTTGTTGTAAAGTTGTTTCAGTTCCTTGTATATTCTGGATATTAATCCTTTCTAGTATGTATATTTTGCAAATATTTTCTCCCACTCTGTTGGTTGTCTTTTAACTCTGTTAATTGTATCTTTTGCTGGGCAGAAGCTTTTTAGTTTGATATAATCCCATTTGTTTATTTTATCCTTTGGTTGCCCGTGCTTTGGGAGTCCTATTCATGAAGTCTGTGCCCAGTCCTACTTCCTAAAGTGTTTCTCCTATGTATTCTTTAAGAAGTTTTATTGTTTCAGGGTGTATATTTAATTCTTTAATCCATTTTGAGTTATTTTAGCATATGGTGAGAGGTATGGGCCTACTTACATTGTCTTGCATATGGATATCCAGTTATCCCAGCACCATTTGCTGAAGAGGCAGTCTCTTCTCCAGTGTATAGACTTGGTGCCTTTGTCAAAGATCAGATGGCTGTAGGTGCGTGGGTTGATTTCTGGATTCTCTATTCTGTTCCATTGTGTCTTTTTTTTTGCCAGTACCATACTGTTTTTTGGTTATTATACCTTCATAGTATAGTTTAAAGTCACGTAGTGTTATGCCTCCAGATTTTTCTTTTCTTTTCTTTTCTTTTTTTTTTTTTTTTTGCAACCGGTTAGGGGAACACAACCCTTGGCTTGGTGTCGCCTGCACCTTGCTCAGCCAGTAAGTGCACCGGCCATCCCCATATAGGATCCGAACCCACGGCAAGAGCGCCGCTGCACTCCCAGTGCTGCACTCTCCTGAGTGAACCATGGGATCGGCCCTCATTATAGAGATTTTTCACCTCCTTGGTTAACTCCATTCTTAAGTATTTTATTTTTTTGGTGGCTATTGTAAATGGGCACGCCTTCTTGATTTCTCTTTCTGTATATTCACTATTGGAGAATAGAAATACTACTGATTTTTGTGTGTTGATTTTGTATCCTGCTACTTTGCTGACATCCTTTATCACCTCCAAGAGTTTTTTTGTAGAGGCTTTAGGCTGTTCAATATATAGGATCATGTCATCTGCAAACAGGGACAGTTTGACTTCATCTTTTCCTATCTGGATGCCATTTATTACCTTCTCGTCTCTGATTGCTCTGGCTAGTACTTCCAACTCTATGTTGAATAGGAGTGGTGAGAGTGGGCTTCCTTGTCTAGTTCCTGTTCTTAAAGGAAAAGCTTTTGGCTTTTCCCATTCAGGATGATATTGGCAGTGGGTTTATCATATATGGCTGTAATTATGCTGAGATACTTTCCATCTATATGTAACTTGTGGATAGTCTTTATCATGAATGAATGTTGAATTTTATCAAATGCTCTTTCAGCAACTATAGAGATGACCATATGGACTTTGTGTTTGATTTTATTGATATGGTGTATCACATTTATTGATTTGCATATGTTGAACCAACTTTGCATCCTTGGGATGAATCCCACTTGGTCATGGTGTATAATTTTGCATATGTGTTGCTGTGTTCTGTTTGCTAGTATTTTACTGAGGATTTTTTCGTCTGTAGTCATCAAGGATATCAGCCTGTAGTTTTCTTTTTTAATTGTATCTTTTCCTGGTTTGGGTATCAGGGTGATGTTTGCTTCATAGAATGCGTTTGGAAGAATTGCATCTGTTTCAATCTTTTGGAAGAGTTTGTAGAGAATTGGTGTCAATTCCTGTTTGAATATTTGGTAGAATTCTGCTGTGAATCCATCTTGTCCTGGGATTTTCTTTGTTGGGAGCCTTCTGATAACAGCTTCAATCTCCTTTATTGTTATTGGTCTGTTAAGATTTTCTACGTTTTCTTGGCTCAGTTTTGGTAGCTTATGTGTGTCCAGAAATTTATCCATTTCCTCCAGACTTTCAAATTTGTTGGCATATAGTTTATAGTAGTTTTGAATGATTTCTTGTTTTTCAGATGTATCAGTTCTAACCCTATCACCTTTTTCATTTCTAATTTTTGTTATTTGAATCCTCTCTCTTCTTTTTTTTTTTTTTTTAGGCATGCTAATGGTTTGTCAATTTTATCTTTTCAACTAAACACCTTTTTGATTCATTGATCTTTTGTATTGTTTTTTGGTTTTTAATTTCATGAAGTTCTGCTCTCATCTTAATGATTTCTTTCCATCTGCTAATTTAGGATTAGAATTGTTCTTGTTTTTCTAGTTCTTTAAGGTGAAGTGTTAGGTTTTTCACTTGCCATCTTTCCATTCTTCTAAAGTAAGCATTTAATGTAATAAATTTCCCCCTTATACTGCTTTTGCTGTAGACCACAGGTTTTGGTATGATGTATCATTATTTTCATTAGTTTCAATAACTTTTTTATTTCCTGTTTGATTTCTTCTTGGACCCACATGTTATTAAGTAGAATGCTGTTTAATTTTCATGTGTTTGTATAGTTTCCAGAATTCCCCATTTGTTATTTATTTCTAATTTTATTCCATTCTTGTCTGAAAAAAATACATTGGATAATTCCAATTTTTTTGAATTTGTTCGACTTGGTTTATTACCTAACATGTCATCTATTCTGGAGAATGATCCATGTGCTGATGAGAAGAATGAATACTATGAAGTTGTTGGATGGAATGTTCTATAGATATCAGTCAAGTCCATTTGTTCTAGAATGTTGTTTAGATCTTGTGTTTCTCTGCTGATTGTTTTCCTAGATGATCTGTCCAATATTGACAATGGGTTGTCCAGGTCCCCTGCTATTTTGGTATTAGTGTCTATTTCTTTCTTTAGGCCTAATAGAGTTTGCTTTATAAATCTGGCTGCTCCAAAATTGGGTGTGTATATATTCATGATTGTTACATCTTCTTGATGGATCAATCCTTTTATCATTATGTAGTGGCCTTCATTATCTCTTTTTATGGCTTTTAGTTTAAAGTCTATTTTATCAGATGTAAGAATAGCTACTCCAGCTCGTTTTTCATTTCTGTTTGCATGGTAAATCTTTTTCCATCCTTTCACTCTTAATATATGTGGGTCTTTATAGGTGAGGTGTGTCTCCTGAAGGCAGCATATAGTTGGTTCCTCCTTTTTAATCCAGTCAGCCAGTCTGTGTCTTTTGATTGGGGAATTTAAGACTTTTACATTAAGAATTGTAATTGAAAAGTATTGATTTACTCCTAGCATTTTATTGATTTTTGTTTGGAAGTCTTAAGTGGTTTTTGTTACTTTCTTTCCGATTTACTGTTTGTCTTTGGTATTTGTTGGTTTCTTGGGCTGTAGATTAACTTATTGTTTTATTCTCTTCACTTTAGCATTTTTATTTCACCAGTGGGTTCTTATTTTTCTTGAGTTTTTATGGCAGTGGGAGTTATTTTTCACATACCAAACCCAGTCCTCCCTTGAGAATTTCTTGTATGGGTGGTCATGTGGTAGTGAACTCCATAGTTTTTGTCTGTCTGAGAAATATACTCTTTTCCCATCATTTTGGAAAGATACCCTTGTGGGGTAGATTATTCTTGGCTGGCAATTTCTGTCTTTTTATATTTTGAATATATCTTCCCATTCCTTTCTGACTTTTAGGGTTTGTGATGAAAAGTCTGATGTTAGTCTGATTGGGGCTCTCTTATAGGTGATGTGATGTTTCTCTCTTGCAGCTTTTAAGGTTCTCTCTTTGTCTTTGAGTTTTGCCAATTTGACTATAACATGTATTAGAGAAGACCTTTTTGGGTTGAATACGCTTGGGGATTTTTGAGCTTCTTGAATCTGAAGATCTGTGTCTTTTCTAATACCTGGGAAGTTTTCTGCCACTATTTTGTTGAATATGTTTTCAATGCATTCTCTTTTTTCTTCCCCTTCTGGAATACCCATGATTTGGATATTCGAGTGCTTAAGGTTGTCAGATATCTCTCTTAGATTTTCTTCAATGTTTCTAATTCTTTTTTCTTTTTCTTTTTTTTTTTTTTTTGTTCTGCATGTGTTATTTCAAATAGCCCATCTTCAAGGTCAGAAGTTCTCTCTTCTGCTTCTGCACACCTGCTGGTTAAACTCTCTGTTATGTTTTTTATTTTGCTGAATGAATTCTTGAGCTCAGCAAGCCCTGCTACTTTATTTTTCAGGGCGTTGATTTCTTTGTACATTTTTTCTTTCAGTTTTTGTATACTTTTCCTTGTTTCATCGTGTTGTCTAGCTGAATTTTCTTCTATGTCATTTAGTGTCCTTAGAATTATCACTCGAAATTCCTTGTCAGACATTTCAAGGGCTTCTTTATCTATAGGATCTAGAGCTTGAGAGTTATTACCCTTTGCTGGTGTTTTTTCTTGATTTTTCACATTTCTGATATCTTCCCTTTGATGTTTAGTAATGGTGGCATGGGATTTCACAATCCGCTGGTTTGGCCCTATTGTCTGGCTAGGATGTTGCTGGGTCTGCCAATTGGGTATGGCTGTCTCAGTGTCTGCACAGTTGGCCACTAATGCCTTGGGTTTGTGGTTGCATTGGATCTTGGGTCTCTCCAGGGAGCAGCCTCTCTTGTCAGCATGCACTCAGCCAGGCTGGGGATGGAGTCAGGTGACAGCAGAGAGGCCCACCTGCTGGGTCACATGCCAGGACCCCAGGGCATGTGCTCTCTGCAGGTCTTTCACTTCTCCAGCTGGACATCTCCCTGTTCCACGTGCTCTTGGCCAGGCCGGGGATGGAGTCAGGTGGTGGCAGCAAGGCCTACCTGCTGGGTCACATACAGGCATCACAGGGCACGTGGTCTCTGTGGATCTTCTGCCTCTCTGGCTGGACGTCTCCCTACTCCGTGTGCACTCGCCCTGGCCAGGAATGGATTTGGGCGGTGGTGGTGAGGCCTACCTGCTGGGTCATGCACCAGCACCGCAGGGTGTGTGGTCTCTGCAGAGCTTCCACCTCCCCTGCTAGACGTCTCCCTGCTCTGTGGGCACTCCAAGACTATATCTTTTAATAATAACCATAAATACAAATGGATTAAATTCCCCACTCAAAAGACACAGACTGGCTGATAGGATTGAAAAGCTAGACCCAACTATATACTGTCTACAGAAGACTCACCTCATCTGTAGGAACACACACAGAATAATAATAAAGGAATGGAAAAAGATATATCATGTAAAAGGAATCCAAAAATAGCAGGAGTAGCTTTTTAAAATATTGAATAAAGCAGACTTTAAACTAAAAACATAAAAAGAGACAAAGAGGCCATTATACAGTGAGAAAGGGATTTATCCAGCGAGAAGACATAACAATCATAAATATATATGCATCCAATACTGGAACACACAGATATACAAAGCAAATGCTATTAGACCTAAAGAAAGAGATAGACCCAAATACAATAATAGCTGAAGACCTAACACTCCTCTCTCAACATTAGACAGATCATCTAGGCAACAAATGAATAAACACAGGACTTAAGCTACACTTTAGACCAACAGGACTTAGCAGATATCTACAAAACATTTCATCCAACAACTAGAGAATATAGATTCTCATCAGCAGGTGCAACATTCTCCAGAATTCTCACATGTTAGCTCACAAATCAAGTCTTAACAAATTAAAAAAAAATTGAAATCATTGCAAGTATCTTTATAGACTACAATGGATTAAAACTGAAAATCAGTAACAAGTGAAATATTGAAAACTAAACAAATACATGGAAATTAACCAACATGCTCCTGAACGACCTATGGGTCCAAGAAGAAATCAAAAAAGAAATAAAAAAGTCTCAAAACTAATGAAAATAATGACATCATACCAAAATCTTTGGAATGCTGAAAAACCAGTACTAAGAGGGAAGTTTATTGCAATAAACACATACATCAAAAGAATAGAAAGATGTCAAACAACCTAATGCTATATCTCAAAGAACTAGGAAAACATTAACAATCCAATCCCCAAATTAGTAGATGGAAAGAAATAATTAAGATCAGAGCACAACTAAGTGAAATAGAGATCCCCAAAATGATACGGAAGATCAATGAAATAAAAAGTTGTTTTTTGGAGAAGATAAACAAAATAGACAAACTATTAGCTAGGCTAACTAAAAACAGAAAAGAGAAGACCCAAATAACAAAAGTCAGAAATGAAATAGGAGACATTACAACTGATACCACAGAAGTACAAAGAATCATTAGTGACTATTACAAACAAGTATGCCTACAAATTTGAAAACCTGGAGGAAATGGACAAATTTCTGGACACATACAAACTACCAAGACTGAGCCAAGTAGAAATAGAAAACCTGAACAGACCAATAACAAGCAATGAAATGGAAGCAATAATCAACAGTCTCCAATGAAGAAATGCCCAGGACTGGATGGCTTTAATGCTGAATTCTACCAGATCTTTATTTTATTATTATTATTTTTTTTTGTCTTTTGTCTTTTTTCCGTGTCTGGCAACGGATCGCAACCCTCAGTGTTGCCCCCGTACCGGACCGGGACCGGCAACGGGATCGCAAGCCTCGGTGTTGCTCCCGCGCCTCGCTCAACCAGTGAGCGGGAACCGGTCTATACGTGGGATCCGAACCCTCGGACGGGAGCGCCACCGTGCTTCCCAAGCGGCGCACTATCCAGTGTGCAACCGGGCCGACCCAGATCTTTAAAGAGAAATTAATACTAATTATCTTCAAAGTACTCCAAAAAATTGAAACAGAGTTCATTCTTCCAAACTTATTCTATGAGGCCAGTATCACACTGATACCAAAAGTAGACAAAGAAACAACACCAAAAAGAAAACTAAAGGTTTATATCTTTGATGAACATAAACACGAAAGTCCTCATCAAAATACTAGCAATCAGAATATAGGAACACATAAAAAAAATTATACACTTCAATCAAGTGGGAGATGAATCTCTGGAATGTAAGGATGATTCAATATATGCAAGTCAATGTGATACACCACATCAACAAAGTAAAGGACAAAAACCAGGTGATCATCTCAATACATGCAGAAAAAGCATTTCACAAAATTCAACATCCATTCATGATAAAGACTCCCAGCAAGTTAGATGTAGAAGGGAATTATCTCAACACACTAAAAGCCATTTATGACAAACCAATCACCAATACCATCTTGCCTGGGGAAAAGCTTTTAGCTTTTCCCTTAAGAACAGGAAGAAACAATGATACCCACTCTCGCAACTTTTTTTTAACATAGTGTCAGAGGTCTAGCCAGAGAGATCAGGCAAGTGAAAGAAATAAAAGGTATCCAGAGTGGAAAAGATGAAGTCAAATAGTCCCTGTTGGCACATGACTTGATCTTATATATAGAAAAACCTAAAGACTCTGCCAAAAAACTCTTAGAGCTGATAAATGATTTTAGTAAAGTTGCAGGATATAAAATCAACACACACAATCAGTAATAATTACATATTAGCAGAAAATAACAAACTAGCAGAAAAAGAAATCAAGAAACCAAACCCATTTACAATGGTCACCAAAAAAATACAATACTTAGAAATAAATTTACCCAGGGAGGTGAAAGATCTCTACAGTGAGAGCTACAAATCACTGCTGAAAGAAATTAAAGAGGACACAAAAAGATGGAGAGATATTCTATGGTCATGGACTGGAAGAATTAACGTTGTGAAAATGTTCATACTACCCAAAATGTTCTAAGATTCAATGCAGTTCTTATTAAAATACCAATGACATTCTTCACAGAAATAGAAAAAAAAAAATCCTAACATCGATATGGAATGACTAGAGACCCTGAATAGCCAAAGCAGTCCTGAGCAATAAATAAACAAATAAATAAATAATTACTAACTAACTAAATAAATCAAAAAGCATTACACTACCTGACTTCAAATTGTACTACAAAACTAATGACCTGACTTCAAATAATCTATAAAGCTATATAATGGCCTAAAAACAGACACATTGACTGATTGAACATAGTAGCGAATACAGAAATCAACCCACAACCTTATAACCAACTGTTTTTGACAAAGGCACTAAGAACATACACTGGGGAAAAGACTGGTTCTTCAATAAATGGTGCTGGGGAAACTCGACATCTGTTTGTAGAAGAATGATACTGGACCTGTACCTCTCACCATGTACCAAAATCAAGTCAAAACAGATTATAGACTTAAATATAAGGCCTGGAACTTTAAAACTCCTCAAAGAAAACATAAGGGAAACATCTCAGGACGTAGGACTGGACAAAGACATTATGAATAAGACCGCAAAAGCAAATGCAACCAGAGAAAAAATGAACAAATGGGATTCTATCAAAGTAAAAACCTTCTGCACAGCAAAAGAAACAATTAATAGAACAAAAATGTGACCTACAGAATGGGAGAATATATTTGCAAACTATGCATCAGGCCAGGGATTAATATCCAGAATATCCACGGAACTCAAACAATTTAGCAATAAAAAACCAAGTAATCCAATTAAAGAGTGAGCAAAGGATCTGAATAGGTACTTCTCAAAGAAGATATAAAAATGGCCATTGGACACATGAAAAAATGCTCAACATCCCTAAGTATCAGGGAAATGCAAACTGTAACCACCTCGAGCTATCATCTCACTCCAGTGAGACTGGCCATTATCAAAAAGACAGAAAATAACAAATGCTAGCAAAGATGTGGAGAAAGGGAAACCCTCCTACAGTATTGACAGGACTGTAAATTAGTGCAGCCGTTATGGAAAACGGTATGGAGATTCCTCAAACAACTACAGATAGAACTGCCATATGATCTAGCATTTCCACTTGGGTATGTACCCAACGGAATGGAAATCATCTTTAAGGGATACTAGCAGCTCTATTTATAATAGCCAAGAGTTTGTATGAACCTAAGTGTGCATTGACGGAAGACTAGATAGGAAAAATGTGCAATATACATATACACAATGGGATACTACTCTGCTGTAAAAATGAATGAAATTCTGGCATTTTCAGCAACATGGGTGAACTTAGAGAAATTTGTTAAGTGAAATAAGCCAGACACAGAAAAAGTAATACCACATGTCCTCACTTGTAAATGGAAGCTAAAAAAATAAACAAATAAATGAAAAGAGAAAGAAATATACAAAAATCACAATAATATGTTGAACTTTCAAAAGGGGAAAATAGAACTGAGGTTACTAGAAGTGGAAAATGGGAGAGGGATGGGGGGATTAGCAAGAAATTGGTAAAGGGCCACAAAAAATGATTACATTGTGTAATGATGAATATACCAATTTTCCTAATATGATCACTACATATTTACACAGGTATTTATTTTGAACTCAGTATCCCACAAATACGTGTAATCAATTATTTTTCAATAACAATTTTAAAAACAAGCTTTTCATTTCATTAGTTTCTATTGCTCTTCTTGTCTCTATCTGATTCATTTCTTCTCTGATCTTTATTATTTCATTTTTTCACTGACTTTTGGCTTCATTTATTTTTCTTCTTCTAGATCTGGAGGTTTAATAGTAGGTTTTTAAATGTGAGATCTTTTTTCTTAATGTAGGTATTTATTGCTAGAAACTTCCCTCTTAGCTCTACTTTTATTCCATCCCATGTTTTGCTATGTAGTGTTTCTATTTTTAGTTGTCTCAAGATATTTTTTGATTTCCCTTCTGATTTTTTCTTTGACCCACTGGTTATTGAGTAGCATGTTGTTTAAATTCCATATATTTGTGCATTTTTCAATTTTTTTCTAATTATTGATTTCTAGTTTTACACTATCTTGGTCAGAAAATATACTTGATATGATTTTAATCTTCCTAAATTTGTTAAGACTTGTTTTTTGGACTTTCATATGATCTATTCGGGAGAATGTTCTGTGTGCACTTGAGAAGAATGTGTATTTCACTATCATTGGATAAAATTTTCTGCATATTTTTGTTAGATCTTTTTGGCCTGTAGTGTTCAAGACCTCTGTTTCCTTATCTATTTTTTTTTGTTTGTTTGTATGATCTATCCTTTGTTAAAAGCATAGTATTGAATTCTTCTACTATTATTGTATTGCTGTCTATTTCGCTTTTTATGTCATTTAATATTTAAATATTTAGGGGCTCTAATATTGGATGGAAATATACTTATAATTGCTATAGTCTTATGATGAATTGACCCTTTTATCATCACGTGATACTCTTTTGTGTTTCTTGTGATACTTTGACTTAAAGTCTGTTTTATTTCTGATAAAAGAATAGCCATTCCTGCTGTCTTTTTGTTATCATTTGAATTAAATATATCTTTTCAACCCTTCACTTTCATTCTATGTGTGTCTTAAGGTGAGTATCTTCTAGATAGCATACTGTTGGGCCTTGTTTTTCAATTCATTCATCCACTCTGTATCTTTTGATTGTGGAATTTAATCCATTTACCCTTAAAGTAATTATTGATAGGTAAGGAGTTATTATTGCTATTTTATTAATTAAACTGTTTTATAGTTTTTTAGTTGCTTTCTTCTTCTCATGTTGTCTTTCTTTGTGATTTAATATTTTTTGTAATGGTATACTTTGAATCCTTTCTCTTTATAATTTGTGTTTCTGCTATAGATTTTTTACTTGTGTTTATTATGGGGCTTATATAAAAATCTTATAATTATAACAATGTATTTTAAACCAATAACAATTTAACTTTACTTCCATATAAAAACTCTACTCTTTTACTACCAGCAACCCCACATTTTGTTATTAATGTCACATTTTATGACTTTTCATATTGTGTGTTCATTAACACATTATTGTCATGTATTTGTGTCTTTTGTACTAGAGTTGAAAGTGATTTATGCACCATCAGGCATCATTGCAATATTAGAGTATTTTGTATTTGACTATTTACTTACATTTTAGTGAGTTTTATAATCTCATATCTTTTGATGCTGCCAATAATGTCCTTTTGTTTTAACTTGAAGAACACCCTTTAGCATTTCTTGGAGGTCAGGTTTAGTGGTGTCAGTTCATTTGGGCTGCTATAACAAAAATACCATAAACTGGGTGGCTTAAAAATAATGGAAATTAATTTCTTATAGTTCTAGGGGCTTGGAAGTCCAGATCAAGGTGCCAGATTAATGTTTAGTGAGATTTCACTCTCCACTTCATACATGGCACCTTCTTGCTGTATCCTCACATGGTGGAAGGAACAAACAAGCTCCCTTGGGCTTCTTTTATAAGGGAAGTAATGTCATTAACGAAGGGTCTGCTTTTGTAACTTAACCACCTCCCAAGGGACCCACCTCTTAATACTATCACATTAGAAATTAGTTTTTGACATATGCATTTTCAGACTTTATGAACATTCAGACTACAAGAAGTAGAAATGAACTCCTTTTCTTTTTTATCTGGGAAGGTCTTGTCTTTTTGCTATTCCTGAAGGGTAGCTCTTCCTGGAATAGCACTCTTGGTTTTGGCAGTTTTTCTCTTTTAGCACTTTGCATATATCCTCTTACTTTCTCCTGAACTGCAGGGTTTCTAATGAGAAATCCATTGAAAGTCTTATGAAGATCTTCCCTGTATGTGATGAGTCACTTCTTTGTTACTGCTTTCAAAATTCTTTATCTTTGATGTTTTACAAGTTGAGTATAATATGAATCTGTGTAGATCTCTTAAACTTTATACTATTTGGGGTCCTTGGGCTTCAAGAAAGTCCATGTCCCTTCCCATACTTGGATGTTTTCAGCCATTATTTCCTTAAATAGTCTTTCTCCTTATTTTTCTCTCTCTTTTTATCTGAGACTCTCATAGTGAGTTATATCACTTAGGGTAATTTCATATCTTGGCTACTGTGACTCATACTGCAATGAACATGGGAGTGAAGATATCTCTTCAAAATACTGATTTCAGTTCTTTGTATATATACCTAGAAATGTGATTGCTGAATAATGTGGAAATTTTATTTTTAGATTTTTGCGAAGCCTCCATACTATTTTACATAATGGCTGTACTAATTTACATTCCTACTGACACTGTACAGGAGTTCAATTTTCTACACATCCTCTCCATCACTTGTTATCTTTTGTCTTTTTTGATAATAGCCATTCTAACAGATCTGAGTTGATATCTCACTATGATTTTAATTTGCATTTCTCTGATTATTAGTGATGTTGAATATTTTCAATTAACTTGTTGGCTATTTGTATGTCTTCCTTGGAAAAACATCTGTATAATTTCTTTGCCTATTTTTTTTTAATTGTGTTGTTTTCTTGCTCTTGAGTTGTGTGAATTTCTTATATAATTTAAATATTAACCTCTTATCAGGTATATGGTTTGTAAATGTTTACTCCAACTCTCTGGATTGTCTCTTCACTTTACTAATTGTTCCCTTTGCTGTGCAAAAGCTTTTTGGTTTGATGTGATCCCATTTGTCTATTTTGGCTTTTGTTGCCTGTGCTTTTGGGGTAATATTCAAAAAATTATTGCCAAAAGTTATGTCATAGAGCTTTTCCTTATGTTTTATTCTAGTGTTTTTATAGTTTCATGTTTTACATCTAAGTTTCCAATTTGCTTTGAATTGTTTTTTGCATATGGTGTGAGACAAGGTTATAATTTTATTTTTCTTTAGTTGGTACACAGTTGTACCAACACCACTTGTTGAAAAGACCGTCTTTTCCCCATTTTGTGATCTTGGCAACTTTGTCGAAATTCAATTGACTGTAAATGTGTGAATTTATCTCTGGGCTCTCTATCCTGTTGTATTTGTTGGTATGTCTATTTTTTATGCCCACACCATGCTGTTTTGATTACTGTAGCTTTATATCTTATTTTGACATAAGGTGGTGTGATGCCCTTAAATTTGTTCTTTTTGCTCAAGATTACATTGGCTATTTGAGGTCTTTTGTCGTTCCATGAAAATTTTAGGATTGTTTTTTCTATTTCTGTGAAAAATGCTATTGTAATTCTGATAGGAATTTCATTGAATCTTTAAATTTGAGCAGTATGGACATTTTAATAATATTAATTCTTCCATTTCATAAACATGAAATATTATCTCATTTATTTGTGTCTTCAGTTACTTCCATTATGTTTTATAGTTATCAGTGTACAAATCTTTCACATCCTTGGTTAAATTTATTTCTAAGAAATTTTTATGCTGTTATTGTAAATGGTATTGTATTTGTCTTTTGATAGGTTATTGTTAGTGTATAGAAATGCTACTGATTATTGTATGTTGATTTTGTATCTTGCAAGTTTACTGAATTTACTAGTTCTTACAGTTTTTTGGTGGAGGCTGTAGGATTACTCTATTTAATAAGGTTATGTTGTCTGCAAACAGGGATACTTATACTTCTTCCTTTCCAATTTTGATGCCTTTTATTTATTTCTATTGTCTAATTGCTCTGAGTAGGACTTTCCATACTATGTTGAAGAGAAGTGGTGAGAGTGGGCAATCTTGTCTTGTTTCTGATTTTTAAAAAAAAGCTTTCAACTCTTCTGACTATGATGTTAGCTGTGGGTTTGTCATTTATGACCTTTATTGTGTTGACATACGTTCTTTCTATATCTAATTTGTAGAGAGTTCCTATAATGAAAGGATGTTAAAATTTCATTAAATGTTTTTTCCCCTACATCTACTGAGATGATAATATTGTTTTGGCCCTTTATTTTGTTTAGGTGGTGGTTCACACTTATAGATTTGCATATGTTGAAACACCCTGGAATCCTAGGGGTAAATTCCACTAGATCATGGTGAATTATGTTCCTTTTTTTATTGTTACATCATTGAATATACAAATTTGTGGGGTAAAGAATTGAATATCATTACCTTTGTGCAATATGTGATGCTCAAATCAGGATAATTAGTTTATTCAACATTATACAATGTAATTGTTTTTCATGGCCCTTTCCTGATTCCTCTCTTACTCCTCTTTCTTTCCCCCAATTAATTGAATATCCTTACTCATTATTGGTCTATTCAGATTTTGTATCTTTATCATTCAATCGTGGTAGGTTGTATGTGCTAAAAGTTTATTCATTTTTTTCTAGGTTATCTAATTTGTTAGCATAGAAGTATAAATGCTCATAGTAGTCTCTCATAATGTAATTTAAAAAAAAATTTTGTAGTATCAGTTTTAATGTCTCCTCTCGTTTCTGATTTTATTTATTGAGTCTTCTCTCTTTTTTCGTAGTTTGGCTAAAGGCTTGTTGATTTTGTTCATATTTTTGAACGACCAGCTCAATTTTGTTGATTTTCCTTTTGCTTTTCTAGTCTCTATTACATTCACCTGTATTTTTAGTATTTAATATTTGTTATTTATTTTCTTCTATTAACTTTTGTCTTAGTTTGTTCTTTTTCTAGTTCCTCAGGTAATGTTAGGTTGTTTTTTTGAGGTCTTCTTTCTTTTCTGATGTAAACATTTATTGCTATAAACTTCCTGTTTAAAACTGATTTTGCCAAATTACGTAAGTTTTGGTATGTTGTGTTTGCATTTTTGCTGGTCTGAAGACATTGTTTTTATTTCACTTTTGATTTCTTCTTTCACTCATTGGTTGTTCAGCAGTATATTGTTTAATTTCCACATATTTGTAAATTTTCCAAGATTTCTTCTGTTATTGATTCCTAATTTCATACCATTGTGATCATAAAATATACTTGTTATAATTTTAACTCTCTTGAATTTGTTTAGATTTGTTTTGTGGCCAACCATACGAGCTATCCTGAAGAATTTTCTGTGTGTCCTTTAGAAGAAGAACGTGTATTCCACTGCTGTTAGATGAAATGTTTTATTTATGTCTGATAGGTCTATTCCATCTAACATCAAATTTAAGTCCACTGTTTTTTATTGATTTTGTGTTTGGAAAATCTCTCCATTATTGAAGATGGGTGTTGAAGTCTCCTATTATTATCATATCTGTTTGTTTCTCTCTTCAGGTCCTTTAATATTTGCTTTATATATTTAGGTGCTCTGATGTTGGGTGCTTATGTATTTACAATATTTATATTTAGCTGAAAAATTGATGTCTTTGTCATTATGTATTGACCTTTTTTGTCTCTTTTTACAGTTTTGACTTAAAGATTATTTCACATGACATAAGTATTGCTACCCCTATTCTCTTTTGGTTTTCATTTACATGAAATACCTCTTCATTCATTCACTTTCAGTCTATACGTGTCCTTAAAAGTGAAGTGAGACTCTTGTAGGAGCATATAGGTAGGTCTTTTTTTTTGTAACATTCTGAAACTGTATGTTTTTTAAATGAAGATTTAAACTGTATACATTCAAAGTAATTATTGATAGACATAGATCTATCTATCATTTTGGAATTTGTTTTCTGGCTGTTTTATAAATCTTTTGCTTCTATTAAATTCTCTTGCTGTGTTCCTTTGTGGTTTGATAGTTTTCTCTAGTGGTATGTTTTGATTTCTTTCTTTTTTAAAAAATGTTTTTTTTTATTCTACTATGGTTTTTTGCTTTGTAGTTATTGTGAGGTTTACATACTACATTTTATGCTTGTAACAGGCTATTTTAATCTTATAACAACTTAACTTTAATTGTATATCCAAATACACATTTACTGCTCCCCATTTTATAGTTTTGATGCCAAAATTTATCTTTCAAAAATTTGTATTCTTTTTTTTTTTTTTTTTTTTTTTTTTGTGACTGGCAACGGATCGCAACCCTCAGTGTCGCGCCTGTACCGGACCGGTACCAGCAACGGGATCGCCACCCTTGGTGTTGCCCCCGCTCCTCGCTCAGCTAGTGAGCAGCCGGTCTGTATGTGGGATCCGAACCCTCGGCAGGAGCGCTGCCGCGCTTCCCAAGCGGCGCACTGTAGCAGTGCGCCACCGGGCCGGCCCCAAAATTTGTATTCTTTAACAAATTATTTTAGTTATAGTTATTCTTTAATTGTTTTATCTTTTAATCTTTATAGTATAGATGAAAATGTGAAACACTTCACCAGACCAGTATTAGAATATTATGAACATAAATACTAGGGTACTTTAAAAAGTTTGTGGAAAAATAGAATTAAAAGATAACATAACTCTTTCCATGAACTTTTTGAAGACACTTGTATATTTTTCTCATACCTTGAGTTTTGCACTTTCATATGTTTTATGTTATTAATTAGTAACCTTTCATTTCATCTTAAGGAATTCCCATTAGCAATCCTTGAAAGGCAGGGAGTGTGGCAGGATGACTCCTAGGAAGAGAATCAGAGAACTGTGAACTGCTACATATAAAACTCTTAAGTTATTTTTAAGCTATATTTTTTAAAGAAAACTTCAAAGCTTCAATGATGTTTCATTAATATTTACAGCTTGGTTTCAGTCATTCTATAAAGAATTAAGGAGAAGCCTTGTCCCATATCTGGTAAAAGAATGGAAGAAACCAATCTTTAACCACTTATACCAGCGACTCTCAACGGGGATTGATTTTGCCCCTCAGTGGCATTCGGCAATTCTGGAAACATTTTTAGTTGTCATGACTTGGGGAGAAGGGAAGGGGAGTTACTAGTAATTAATGAGTAGAGGCCAGGGATGTTGTTAAACATTCAAAAACATAAAGAACAGACTTTTACAGTAAAGGATTATCTGGTCCAAAATATCAATAGTGCTGAGGGTGAGAAAATCCCATATTTTGAGGGGATTCCTATGTGGGCATGGGAAAGCCCCAAGTCAATTGTGATTTATACATTAAAAGAAAGTACTTTATCATCAGTCTGCACATTCCAATTACAAAGTAGAACATCTGAACATGTGTGCATATACACACACATTAGAAATGAACTCTCTTGAAATTATTTTTTTTATTACTGGTATGGCAATGACCTTCAGAAATTATGTCATATCTAATAGTTCCTTATCACTACACAAACAAAAACGAGCAAAGATTAAGTTAAGGTTGTAGTCACAAAGAACAGGATTATTTTTCCTTTATGATCTTGTCTGAAATTAATGCTTTGCGTTATTTGGAAACTTTCTTTTTAAAAATTATTCATCAATTTACAGCTTTATGTTGCATTACGTCTGAATAGTTTGTGTTATTATACATGTTGATATGTACGGATTGAATATAGAATACAATTAAGCCGTCTCTGGACCTTCTGTAAGTTGCTGATAAATATTTCTGAAACAGCTTGGGAATTAGATATAAAACATTTCCTAGAATAGGACCTTCTAATGAAACCCAATCTTCCATGATGATCAACAGCAGAAGTAAGGTTTTTCTTTCCATGTATCGTTTCTAAAACCGTTGACGTCAGCCTAGCGCTACAAATTATTTAATAAATTTGACATATCAGGAAATCCCTTCACTTTATGGTCTATTTTAAGGTTATTATAATAGAAACACAACCTTATGTTCTGCTTCGGTTTCTGTGATTACAGTAATGGCGATATTAGGGAAGGCATTTTATAATTACTTAGAAATTCAAAAGAAATTCTTGAACAAATAAAGATTCTTTTTTTCTTTCTGGCCTGAAGTAGCCTTTGCAGAAAGAGTAGCCCAAAATGCTATGACTGTTAAAGTAATTTGGGAGGCCATATTGTGGCGCTCTTGGTGGTAAAGAAGCTGCTGTCATGTTTCAGGTCTCCCATGGATAACCATTACCTCCTGTCAGTGAGAAATGTGAAGATTAAAAACAGTGTCACCAAACATCGACACCATCCTGTATTTTTTATTTAAGAGCTGCTGAAAGATTTCCTGCTGGCTGATCAAATATGTGAACAGCTGGCTCCTGACCATAATCTGTCACTTGCAACACATTTCAGACTGCCCATTTAAGAGCAACATAATATCCCCGGGACCTTCAAGATAGTCAAAGGGTCAGAAGAACTTATAAGGAAGCACAAAGCTAGCCCAAACTGTGGGTAGCCCAAAGACTATTAACTGGTTTGTGAGTATTGAGTATGACGGTAAAGGCAGATACTCTCAGATACTCAAACTTTTTTTCTGGCCATGGGTCATAAATCCTGGGATTGAAGTTGGGACTTTGGGAATCTAAGTTCTCAAGGATGATTAAAGACAATTATATGATAGCTTTTTGTCATCTGAATAGCACAAACAGTGGTCCAGAATTTTTGAAAAGAATGTTCTAGATATGCTTGCTTATTTATCTGTCTAAGAATGTAACATGACTTTAAGAGATTTATAAACAAAAATGGAAATAGTTGTTTCATTGTTTTCTTGTGACCCCAAATTAATCCTACTGTCCTCTATCAATCAGTGATTGGAGTGCCATTTTGGTTGATATCCCTGTAATAGAAAGTCTCATTTGAATTGATTGATCAGTCTGGATAAGTTAGATAAAATGCAGTCTGCTTTTATTCATCTTTCTGTTTAATAATGAGCTGTCTGGATTCTACTCCTTAGATATATGTTGTATTCTAATAAAAAGCAATCAGCTGCAGAATTTGCTCAATTCTGTGCTCTTCATTCCTTAATAACATCTAAGCTTCATTGTTTATTATTGTGCTGCTAAAATGCTCTCTTTTGAATCAAGTACAGATATAAGCCTTTTTTAAATGAAAATTTCCAAAATGTTGGGATTCCATTCTAAGCCAAAATAGGAGTGACCCTCTGGCTGCTTTCCCAAAGTAAACCCAGAAAATTGCCATCTACTCTGCCCACAATGAGACTGGAAAGGTAGATAAGAGCTCATTTATGAAAGGCCTTATTTTGCCAAGATACAATGCTCGGATCCTGTCCTATATGACACTGAGCCGGGTGAATTTTTTAAGAGAAAAGTGACATGATGCATTTCTGGTTGGAGTAAACAATTATAATGATAAAACCAGAAAGCAGCTATTTAGTCAACTAAGGCTTCCTCAGTGATTGAAAATACACTCTGAAATCCCATCCCCAAATTTGTCAGTAGAATGAATAAATTACCATTTTAACCATATGATAAACTTTCTTCCACAATAAAAGATATTTAAATATAGAGCAGGAAAAATAAGTGGGAACACAAATCTTATGGAAGTCCTATATAAATTAAGCAGGCAGTACGTTTTATATCTTTCACTTTGTTCCACATCTGTTTAAGTCACTCTTACAGATAGAAAACACTGATTTTTAGAAGGATATGAAGAAATACAGACAGGATGGAGAAGAAATTTTTAAAAAATTGATATAATAAACTCAAACAAAGAGTTAAAGACTCTTAAAGACCCATTCTATATGTTTGGTTATCATTTAGGATTAAGACTCTTGAGACAATAAAAATATCTGAACATTTAAAAATATTATTTTTTCTCATATTTATCTCGACTCTTCAGCAAAATTATAGGATTTTAAAAGGCAATGCCATGCTTTTATATACTTTTTCCTCCATTGTTCGTAGCATTGTGCATGATACACAGAAGATATTCAGTAATTACTTGGTGAATCACAAATTCTTCATTTGTGATTTTCTTTTTTAGTACTAACTCTGAACTAGATGTTATGAAGGATTAAAAAAGGCATAAGATAGAGCCACTGCCTCTTAGGTGTTATACTCGTCTCAAACCAAATAGAACCGAGAGACATATAGGCACTTTAAGGTCACACAGTTTGATGGCAATGTCTGTCTCTCTTTTCCTTTTTCTCTAAAGGAAATATGAAGGATATGCGCAACATACAAAATTTTTGAGAACACTGTGAACCCAGTGAAATTGTATTCATGCTGTATGCAGTGCGTGCTTAAATTTCATGAAAAAATATAGCACATCAGAGTGGCCACTTAATATTTGAGAAACAGAATTCATAATAATACGTGCCCTAAATTGGAATCTCTAAAGAATTTGATTCCCATAAAAATAAACGGGACTGATTTTCATGTTGATAGATCACCATTATACCTTCTTTCTCTACTGAGTCAACTCACCTCACTGAAAATATCCCACAGGATCAGTTGAAAGAAGCTGCTAGGGAATTGGATGCAATTTTTTCTGGGGCAGAAGTTTCCCCATTTACCATCCATCAAGAAAAGGCAAGAAATCTTCAGGCCCCTGTTCTGTTTGCTGTGGATGTAGAGCTAGGATGCACTTTGTTGAGTAAATCTTGAAGGAATTTCAGATCCTTTTTCAAACTATATTGGAATTTTTGCTCCCTTTTCTAACCATATTGGGTTGTGTAATGATAACTTTCAAATGAATCGTTATAACAGAGGGACATTTCCTACAAATTTAATAATGGTCACCATGAACAGCAGTATGCAATAAGGTTTCCTCAGCAGGGACATTTTCTTTCTGAAAGAGAAATTTAATTATCTACTTGACTACTGTGTAATTCAAATGCTAGCTATTGCTGCTCTTTTATACTACACAATGGTGTTAGTGGCAGACAGAAGAGCGATTGTTACCATCCCATAGGCAAACTCAGAAAGCTGAGCTGCACAGTTCTTTGCTTTTACTAAAAATTTGAATTAATATCAATTTCTTTAGGCATTCCTCTCTCATAAACCATGTGTGAAAGAAGAAAGCAGTGGGGATTTTAATTATGTCATGATTGTATGCCATTTTTTTCTTGCATTTCATCTACTTTTTGGTGGAGGAGGGAGTCACAAAGAGAAAATACCATGGAGTCAAACAACTTGGCATAGAGGGAGAGACAGGCTCACTACAAAACCTCCTATCTATTCCTCTTAAGCAATAACATAAGTACTTTGAGTTTCTGGAAAAAAATACTGTGTAAATCCAAGGTTGTGTTTATTACTTTGCTGGTATTCTGAGGAGTATAATTAGCTTGTTGAAAGGGTAGTAATTCCATGGGATGAGATGATGGGGTAGAAAGGAGAAGGTTGGGGGAAAAAATGCCACTGAGATTATAGAGAGTGTCCAGTGGATTTGTCTTTGAGATGTTTTACTTTACCTGACTTTCCTTAGTTTCTGAGAATGGAAATAGAATGGAAATCTTAAGATGACCTTTCCCAATCAATTGAAGACTAGTTAGCCTGGCTTTCTGAAATCCTTAGATGTTATAGCAGAGGATGTGCACAAGTCTATTATTTTGTACATATGTAATGTTGAGTAGTAGAAAAAGCAATAAACTCAATGTTGAAAGATGTGGATTCTAGAACTATTACTTGGATTCTGCTACTTCAGAGCTACATAGACTTAGTTTTGATGTATGTAAAAGGAGGACATAAAAATGTAGTTCCTGCCTAACTCTTTAAGTCCTTACTGGGATGTCATGTTGATTATGAGAGATAATAAATTTGAAAATAATTTATTATTTATAAAGATCTAAGAAACGTGTGATAATATTACTATTAACTAAGGAGAAAATGGTGCCTGGTGTAAAATTAAAGTCTTGTGACTCTCGATCCCTGCAGCATGCATATATATTCTGTGCTGTTTTGCTGACAGAGGGAGATAGTGTTAATTTATTTACCTTGGCATTTTCTTGTGCACGAATGTCACCCCTCTGCATCCAAAAAATATGCTTGCTGGCATTTCTTGTAAATTGCTTCTTTCTCTAGCTGCTGAAGTGAGACCAAAGCACACATATATATGTAAGTTTAGACTACTTTTGATATTATAAGTGTTATAAGATCATTGTACTTTTCTGGGTAAAGTAGATGGCAAGGCAAAAAGAGTTTAATACACTTGGCTCTAGAATCTGAGAAGTTGCTTCCTGGGCCTTTTGGTTGAGAAAATCTTCATGGTCAGTCTACAATGTTAATCTGATGGTGCTCTTTCCTGCTTATTATTCTTCATTGAAAGTCATCACCTTTAGAGAATAAAATCCAGTATTATTTGCATTGCACACAGCTCACAATTTGAGTCCTTATCAACTAGACTTATCTCCTGCTTTTTACACATTAGGCTTCATTAATAATTTGTTTTTTGTAGTTCTCCAAGAAAATAGTGCTGTTTCATTTATACCTTTGCATATGCTATGGTGCTTTGTCCTCATGAAAAATATCTACTTATTCTTCAATGGCAAGTTCAAGATTCACGTGCTCTGTGAAGGTGTATTCTGTGAAGTACATCTACTCCGTGAAGTATTCTAACCTGCTTCTCCCAGCAAAAAAGCTCCCTGCCTCCTCTCTGCCTCAGTATACCTTGTACATGTTTCTGTTATGACACTATTATTTCGGTCTGGTTGAAAAAGAATTTCCTGTCTGAAGATCAAACTAAAAGCAGGTTTTTTCTTTCAATCAAAGAGAGAAAAAAGAGAGGCTCAAACTTTAAAAGCAACATAGAAAGCAAGCCACTTCCACCTCCCATCTCCCTACACTCAGAGGGGTGGAAGGGTACAGTTTCTCATCACTCCAAGCAGAACATACATTGATGTTGGACAGAATATTGTTCTAGCAGGCCAGGAACAGTTCTTTTTTTAGTACATTCCTACAAAAGCAGTAGCAAGAACAGAACTGTGTATCACACTGTGTTAAGTTGCTCCAGAGAGAGGGGCTGAAGACTCTTTCTACTCTGGGGCAAATGATTAAACGTTGCTCTTATTGGGATCAGAAAGAGATTCCAGAGATAGTCCACAAGTGCATGTAGGTAATCCAGAAATCCTCTTACATTATATTATCAATATAGATAGATACATAGGTCATCAAACTACATATATGTATCATCAAAATACGTATATCATCAAATATACGTATATATCACTCTCATGAATCAAACACAGCATTTTTGCCTAAATTTAAGTGATTTCACTCTAATATAATTCAATAATTTTTATTTTAATAATGGACAGCCGCAATAGGCTTTAATTATTGTGGATTAGCAGACTATCTTGTGCCAAAGGAAAAAGCTCCTTCAAGGAGCATTTTCTAGGAGGTTGTGGCTCTAGAAGGGGAATTTTCCTTAAAATAGCTACAAATAAAACTGCATATCTTTATCTCCAGGTGGACTGCATGTATCCTTTGGTTTGGTTCTTAAACTGCATTCTTGTAATGCCACTCCTGATAGCAATGCTAATTTCCTGGCCAAGAATGTTTCATTTGATTCAAGAGTTGAGCTTCTTTCAAATCCAAGAGGACTAGGGAGTACTTCTGGGAAATAATTTCAATACATCTAAAACCTTGCACTGCACTAATTTGAAGAAGGCCAGATGTGATTGGGGTTAAGTATTCTGCCATCCAGTGAAGTCACCTCAAAACTGAAACACTCCGAGAGAATGCACATTCTTTTCCTGACCTCTCAGCTTTTGTACTTCATCTTGGCAGCAAAGTGTTTTACTGAGAATGAATATGTAGTTACAGGCCTTCTGAGTTTCTGTGGTAAAACTGAAGAACTAAGTGTATCCAATTGTTTAAAATAACGATGGATTTCTGCATTAAGCAATGACAAGCCTCAAATGATTTTAGTTTCATTTGAATTATTCAGGTTAAATCTTCCATTTTCACCTCCTTGAGAAGGTACAATGGAGAAAGCTCTCCCGTAATTTAACCTTGAGGGCTGAGAGCAACTTAACTCTCTCTTCTGCAACCTGTTACCTTCTGGTTGCAAATGATCCATCTGTCTGCAGCTGCTGCACAAGAGGCATACAATTTTGCACAAAGAATTCCCCTAATTGACCCAAACCCTGCCTAAATGACCTTTAGCCCAGTAGTGCACACTGAAGACCACCCATGGCGGCAAGAGAGTGAGCTAATTTCTATAACCCTATTGTTTAGAAGGTCTGAAAACTGATTCTTCTGTCTCCAGGTGGAAACTAACTAAGTTGGGTCAGTTCTGCTTTGTGGATTCTCCTAGTTTTGTGTTTTCATTGGTGCTTCCCATGGATCTGTCTTAGGCCCTTTTATCTCTGTAAGCATACTTTTGGAGTAATCTAACCTATTTTCATTATTTTAACTATTATCCAATGAAGATGACTCCCAAATAACATTGAAACCTGGATATTTTCTTAACTTCTCTACTGGGATATCCCACAGGAACCCCAAAATTATATCCAAGAGCATACTCACCATCTTTCCCTGATCCTCTTCCAGTGAGCTCTCTCAGCTGGGTTTCCTGTCAGGAAATGGGACCAGACCCCAACTATTTGTCTAGCCAGTTATGAAGAAGAGGCATCCTCATTCCACATGCTCCATGCCATTATTAACTCCTGTTCAGGAAGTGACTTTTCCTGAACCAGTCATTATTTTTCCATCCCTTTTTCCCTACTTTGTTCAGGCCCCCACTGTATAGAAGGTGTTCAGTGAAAAAATGAGTTCTAATTTATTTCTATTACTAAAGACTTCAAGCTGATTGGTTATTTGTAGGTATTGGTTTTTCTTCCTCCTCTTCTTTTTTTCCCCCCAATCCCTGGTGTTGCTCACAGGACCTAATACATGTGCATTCCTAATATGGTGTTACTCTAGTTCATGATTTTTGGATTTATTGGAAAATTAAATTGCCCTCATAAGTGAATTCTGCAGTTTTTGGCAGGGCCTTTAAGAAAGTCAGTCATGTGGTCAATATTATCCTTTCTAAACCTGGATCTTTGGATTTTCTTTCTTTTTTTTTTTTTGTAATATAGTTCTGTTTTCATTTTTTGGCAAATGTGAGCACTTAGGTTCTTTTCCTACATTTTCCAAAATGAATGCTCTGAATTGTGTAGCAGAGGAGTATGACAAATAGTAGTTTTCCAGGTTTGTAAGGCAGTAAACCACACCCTATCCTAAGATCTTAGTCCTAGTTAACCTCTTTTCTATTAATAGTGCTATACAGTCTTTTAATGGGCAGTTTTTCTAAATCAACTGTCAAACACCCAGGTGGTAGAAAAGAGCCATTTGTCCAATATAGTTATGTACCTACTACTTATGTAGCCTTTCTCTTATGAGAAAAATTTTCTATCTTCCATAAAACCAAGTAGGGAATTGGCTAAACCAAGGGGGTAAAGTCTATTGGCTGTTGGTTTCCAATCTATAACAAAGACCTTTTCTTTCATGGCAAAGGAAAATAATCAATGTTCATGGAAAAACATCCAGGACAGGTTAAATATAAGCTTTAAATCGAGAACTTTACCAGCTCATATGTCCAGTAGTCTTAAAGTGATGACATAATTTGGGAAGCACACAATGTCCTAAATTGTCATTGACAATGCTAATATACCTGCTTGTTCTATTCCCATGTATGTCTGATTAAAAAAAAAAAATGCAGATTCTCATGAACTGGACTGGAGTTCCCAGATCTACGTTCTGTATTTCACATTCTAAGGAGGAAAATTTACTTAAAAAAACACGAAGTGTTTATCACTAAATAACTTCCATGAAAAATTAAAAAAGAATTTGGAGTGCATTCTAGAAATTTGAAATTTTTGATGTTCATTACCTATGTTTTCATTCACCATTTCTTCTTGTAGTGATTTTTGTCATAATTCCAAACTCTTTTGGGCTACATTCATGTTTTTTGTCTTGCCTAATTTTGTTAAATATTCCCTTTCCCATATCTAACATCTTTAGTAATTCCTTACTTTTTCTCTTCTGTTGAATTAGGTGGAGCCCTTATTTTTATCTGCCAGCACATTTACATTCTTTAATTTCCATTTCTACTTTCCAAAATTAATTTCAGTTACTCTTTTATTTAGACAGATATCTTTGCAATCATTAATACAGTTTTAGCATGTACATAAAATTTATATACACAGATATTTATAAATATGTCATTTATACATGATTATATATTAGTATAGAATAATACTACATACTGTTAATATGTATAAATGTGTTATATATTTATTTATTCTATGTAAAGTGCAAATACACAAAAGAGGAGTATATTGTATAGAACTTTCCAAGTTTATTTCTTTATGAGCTCATTTTTTTTGTCTTTTTTTTTTTTTTTGTCTTTTTCCGTGTCCGGCAACGGATCGCAACCCTCAGTGTTGCCCCCGTACTGGACCGGGGACCGGCAATGGGATCGCAACCCTCGGCATTGCTCCTGCACCTCGCTCAGCCAGTGAGCGGGAACCGGTCTGTATGTGGGATCCGAACCCTTGGGCGGGAGCGCCGCCGCGCTTCCCAAGTGGCGCACTATCCAGTGTGCCACCGGGCTGGCCCCTTTATGAGCTCATTTTACCCCATTTTTTAGCAGAGCATCTCACAGGAATAATGTTCTATGGAATATGTTTTGAAAAGTGCCATTTATTCATCCATTCTATCAATACGTATTTTTGTGTCCAGCACTAGGAATACAACAGAAATTAAAACAGTAGGAAAAACTTCTCACCTTCGTGGAAATTATATTTTGGTCGGGGATACGGTCAATGAATTATATAGCAAAGAAAATTACAAAGTATATTAGACAGTGATGGGAGCCAGTGAAATAAACCACGGAGTACCAGGAATAGGACTGTAGTTTGGAATAGGAGGTCTTGGAAGACTTCATAAAAAGTGTGATGTTTGAACAGATATTTGAAGAAGGTGATGGAGAAAGCCAGGACAATATTTGGGTGCTTGGAAGTGTTTCCAGCAGAGGAAAAAGCAAGGGCAAGAATTTTGAGGTTGGAGAACTCTTAAGACTGGCAAAGATGCCAGCATGGCTAAAGCACATTAGGGGCAGGGTATGTTGTAAAGATGAAGAGACAACGGAGTCAAATTATGGAGGTGATTGTAGACTTTTGGCTCTTTCTCTTAGCCTTTGGAGGTTTGGAGGAATGCAAGTGACATTATCTGATATATTTAAAATGGATAAATTTCAATTTTTAAAAATCTGGCCTCTGAGTAGAGAATATATAGTAGGGGACATGGACAAAAGCAGAGAGACTTCTTAAAAGGTATTTTCAGTATTCCAGGCAAAAGTTAGTGGTGGCTGGGATCAGAAGAGTGATTGATGAACTAGGGAGAAAAGATAGATTTTGTTTATATTTTGATAATAGAGAAAACAATATTTTCCAGTGGATTGGATGTAGGACACGGAGAAGAGACAGAAGGGAGAGAGGGAGGGAGAGAGGTGGGAGGGAGGTTAGAGAGACAGACAGAAAGACAGAGCGAGAGAAAGAGAGAAAGTTGCCTAAGTAACTAGAAGGGAACTGCTCTTCATGGAGATGAAGAAGACTATGAATGAAACAGGTTTGGGTGGGCATGAGCAAAGATGAGTTTGGACGTGTTATATCTGAGAAATACATTCCACATCCAAGTTGAGACGTTGAGTAGGTAGTTGGATATGCCAATCCTGAGTTGAGGGGTGAGGTTTGGGAAGGAAATAAATTTCACCATTCTAAATTATTGTGAAATTTTGGGTCGCATTGTGCTCTGGCAGTGCAGAATAAATCCTGCTCTGATGAGGCACCTTTGGGAACCTCCCTCACTCATCTGCTGCCTTCCTCCCTACACCAGAGAACTGTGGGCTGCATGACAGAGAGTTATCAATTGGTAGCTTGATATAGATGTTTACAGTAGGAATCGGAGAGCACAATCACACAAATATATTCTTAATAAAATGTACACAGCAGAGGCAATGTAGCTCAGTGAACAGGCCCTGTTCAAATCACAGGTCCTCCACCTGCTAGCATCGTGCACCTCGATTACCTCATCCAAAGATCAGAAGTCATATTACCTTCCTTATCGGGTTATTGAGAGCATTAAATTTTACAAGAGCTTCTAGGCATACTGTTCAGCATAAATAGTCACTCCATAAACTAAAATATAATCGCACAAATTTTGACCTCTTTTGAAAATGATATTAACGATGTTTAATAGCATATGTTGGCAATGGTGATGAGTAATGGTGTAAAAATATATCCAAATGCTTCCACTTTGTAATTGGTTTCAGGTGAGAATGTGTTGACTGACAGAGATGTAATAATGATTGGTGGCAAATTTCTAAACTATTGTCAGTATAGTGATGTTTTTCTTTCTTTTTCATTCTATTTCTTTATTTACTTATTTATTTCAACCAGTTTAATGTTAAATCAGTAATACATACATATAAAATAAATTTAATAAGAATAGAAAGATATAGTGAAAATCAAATCAGTCACCTTCATCCAGCCCTCTGCTACACATTTACCATTCCTGAGGCAGTCACTTTACCATAATCTGTGATTGTTTATCATTGTTCATATTTGTGAATATATCTGATAAATTCTTATAAATGTAATTGCTATATCTAATAGTATATGTGCTTTAAAAAATTGTTGGTGGATATTGCCAAATTATTCTTTGCTGATGTGTCAATTCATAATTCCATAAACAATGTACGAAACTGCCTTTTCATACATTGAACTGCCTATGACCTCATCAATAAAATACAATTTTTAACTCAATATTTCTATACTAATTGTCAGATCAAGCTAATATTTTACTACTGATTTTCATAATCAAAAATTTTAAGAACTGATTCAACTAAATGGCAACATTTCAGGGAAACTTGAGGTGCCAAAAGTGTGCTTTTGAAGTGAAGCCTGATTATTTGCGGTTATAAAAAGGTCACTGCATGAGTTGCTAGCAATCAACAAAGAAGTAAATTTGGGACCAGGAGGAGCTAGTCACACTGGGTGGTGGGTCCGCACCAGGCGGGTGTTGCTCAAGAAGATTTTCTCATTCTACAAATTTTATTCTAAGCCCGGACAACTGCACGCTGACCAGACAGGTGTCCTGCCAGAGAGGCCTGAGTCCTGTGGAGACAAAGCAACCTGTGGCTCCATAGCACAATGTAGCAGGAAGGCCTCGTCACTGCCGGACCCTATCCCCAACCCAGCGGGGTGTGCACAAACCAGAGAGGTGCTTCTCAGAGAAGCCTGAGACCTGAGGCAAACATGTGCCCAAGGTGCCAGCAGGCGAGCAAGCAGATAGTGAGGTGGACATGCCAAACAGGCAGCCCCAGCAGGATCCTAGCCAGACAATAGTGTCAAACCAATGGACCCTGAAATCCCTTGCCACAATGACTAAACATGAAAGGAAAGATACCAGAAATATGAAAGATCAAGAAAGTACACCACTATATGGTAATAATTCTCAAGCTCTAGATCCTACTAGAACAAGAAGCCCTTGAAATGTCTGACAAGGAACTTTGAATGGTAAGTCTAAGGAAACTAAATGAGATACAAGAAAACTCAGCTAGACAACACGATGAAACAAGGAAAAATATACAGCACCTGAAAGAAGAAATGTACAAGGAAATCAATGCCCTGAAAAAGAATATAGCAGAGCTTGCTGAGCTGAAGAAATCATTCAATGAAATAAAAAACACAACAGAGAGTTTAACAAGTAGGCTTGCAGAAGCAGAAGGGAGAACTTCTGACCTTAAAAATGGGATGTTTGAAATAACACAGGCAGACAAAAAACAAAAAACACACAGAAAAAAAAGGAAAAAAGAATTTAAAACATTGCAGAAAATCTAAGAAAGATATCAGACAACCTTAGGCACTCAAATATCTGAGTCATGGGTATTCCAGAAGGGGAGGAAAAAGGAGATTGTATTGAAAACATATTCAACAAAATAGTGGCAGAAAACTTCCCAGGTATAAGAAAAGGCACGGATCTTCAGATTCAGGAAGCTCAAAGTTCACCAAATGTATTCAACCCAAAAAGGTCTTCTCCAAGATATATTATAGTCAAATTGGCAATATTCAAAGACAAAGAGAGAATCTTAAAAGCTGCAAGAGAGAAGTGTCAAATCACCTATAAGGGACTCCAATCAGAATAACATCAGACTTTCCATCACAAACCCTAAAAGCCAGAAAGGAATGGGATGATATATCCAAAACAGTAAAAGAAAGAGATTGCCAGCCAAGGATAATGCCAGCAAGGGTATCCTTCCAAAATGAAGGGAACACAGTATATTTCTCAGACAAACAAAAACTGTTGGAGTTCACTACCACACAACAACCCTTACAAGAAATTATCAAGGGAGTACTGGGTTTGGTACCTGAAAAATAACTCCCACTGCCATAAAAACTCAAGAAAAATCAAAACCCACTAGTAAAATAAAAATGCCAACAATGAAGAGAAAAAAAAAGTTTATCTGCAACCCAAGAAAACAACAAATACCAAAGAAAAACAGTAAATCAGAAAGAAAGGAACAAAAGACACTTAAGACCTCCAAACAAAACCCAATAAAATCCTAGGAGTAAATCAACACTTTTCAATAACAACCCAATGTAAAAGGATTAAATTCTCCAATCAAAAGACACAGACTGGCTGACTGGATTTCAAAGGAGGACCCAACTATATGCTGCCTTCAAGAGACCCACCTCACTTAAAAAGACTCACATAGACTAAGAGTGAAAGGATGGAAAAAGATTTACCATGCAAACAGAAATGAAAAACGAGCTGGAGTAGCTATTCTTATATCTGATAAAATAGACTTTAAACTAAAAACCATAAAAAGAGATAATGAGGGCCACTACATAATGATAAAAGGACTGATCTATCAAGAAGACATAACAATCATAAATATATATGCACCCAATGTCAGAGTAGCCAGATTTATAAAGGAAACTCTATTAGACCCAAAGAAGGAAATAGACAGTAATACCATAATAGCAGGGTACCTGAACATCCCACTGTCAATATAGGACAGATAATCTAGGAAAAGAATCAGCAGGGAAACACAAGATCTAAACAACACTCCAGATCAATTGGACTTTGCAGATATTTACGGAACATTCTATCCAACAGCCTCAGAATATTCATTCTTCTCGTTGGCACATGGATCATTCTCCAGGACAGATCACATGTTAGGTCACAAATCAAGTCTCAACAAATTAAAAAAAACTGGAATTATCCCATGTTTTTTTCAGACAACAATGGATTAAAATTAGAAATCAATAACAAATAAAATTCTAGAAACTAAACAAACATATGGAAATTAAACAGCATTCTACTTAATGGCATATGGGTCCAAGAAGAAATTAAACAGGAAACCAAAAAATTTATTGAAACTAATGAAAACAATGATACATCATACAAAAACCTGTGGGATACTGCAAAAGCAGTACTAAGGGGGAAATTTATTACATAAATGCTTGCTTCAAAAGAATGCAAAGATGGCAAGTGAACAACTGAATACTTCACTTTAAAGAATTAGATAAACAAGAACAATCCTAATCCAAAGTTAGCAGATGGAAAGAAATCATTAAGATGAAAGAAATACTTAATGAAATTGAAACCCCCAAAATGATACAAAAGGTCAATGAATCAAAAAGTTGGTTTTTTGAAAAGGTAAGTAAAATTGACAAATCATTAGCATGTCTAACTAGAAAAAGAAGAAAGAATATCCAAATAACAAGAATTAGAAATGAAAAAGTTAATATTACAAATGATACTTTGAAACACAAGGAATTATTAGAGACTATTATAAACAACTATATGCCAGCAAATTTGAAAATCTGGAGGAAACGGATAAATTTCTGGACACAAACAAACTACCAAAACTGAGCCAAGATGAGGTAGAAAATCTGAACAGACCAATAACAATAAAAGAAATTGAAGTTTTTATCAGAATGTTCCCAACAAAGAAAGGCCTTGGACCAGATGGATTCACAGCAGAATTCTACCAAACATTAAAAGAGGAATTGACACCAATTCTCTACAAACTCTTCCAAAAGATTGAAACAGAGGCAATTCTCCCAAACTAATTCTATGAAGCAAACATCATACCAAAACCAGATAAAGTTACAACTAAAAAAGAAAACTACAGGGCAATATCCTTGATGAATATAGATGCAAAAATCCTCAATAAAATAACAGAATACAGCAACACATAAGCAAAACTATACATCATGAACAGGTGGGATTCATCCCAGGGATGCAAGGTTGGTTCACCATATGCAAATCCCTCTCTACTCTGCCATTCCCACCATGTGACATGTTGGTATAAAGCCACCACCTATGAAGGCACTCACCAGATGTGTTCCCAGGACTTTGGACTTCCCAGCCTCTGAAACTACCCCTGGATCGCTGTTGCCACCGCCACACGGACTTTGGACTGCCCAGCCTCAAAAACTACCCCTGAGTCACTGTCACCACCACCAGATGGATTTTGGACTTCCAAGCCTCAGAAACTCCCAACCCAGTGCACACGGAACAGGGAGATGTTCAGCAGGGGAGGCAAGAGCTCCATGGGGACCAAACCACCGCTGTACAAAACAGCAACCCGGCCCATTGTGCACAGAGCAGGGAGACATCCAGCGGGGGAGGTGGAAGCTCCACAGAGACCACACCACCGCCGCAAGATCCAGCAGCCGGACCCAGTGCCTATGGAGCAGAGAGATGTCCTACAGGGGATGCGGAGGCTCTGTAGAGACCACATGTCCTGTGGGGCCACCATTGTGTGATCCAGCAGGTAG
This sequence comes from Galeopterus variegatus, assembly GCF_000696425.1. NCBI lineage: Eukaryota > Metazoa > Chordata > Mammalia > Dermoptera > Cynocephalidae > Galeopterus > Galeopterus variegatus. Next base: position 230,664 of record NW_007728933.1, read on the forward strand.
GCTTCACCAGCACCACTCGGCTCGATCCAAGCCCAGCCCAGCATGCATGGAGCAGGGAGACATCCACCAGGGGAAGTGGAAGCTCCACAGAGACCACACACTCTGCAGTGCCTCTGTGCATCCCAGCAGCCTGGCCCAGTGTGTGTAGAACAAAGAGATGTCCAGCAGGGGAGGTGGAAGCTCAGCAGAGACCACACACCCTGCGGTACCACCCCGTGACCCAGCAGCCCAGCTGAGTCCATGCTGACCAGAGAGGTGACTCCCCGGAGAGGCCCAAGAACCTAGGCACCCACACAAGCAAGGCACTAGTGGCCAAATGAGCAGATGCTGAGGGAGCCATACCAAATTGGCAACCCCAGCAACATCTTAGTCAGACAATAGTGTCAAACCTGTGGACTGTGAAACGCCCTACCACAATGAATAAACATCAAAGAAAAGATACCAGAAATAAGAAAAATCAAGTAAGTACACCACCAAAGGTAATATCTCTCACGCTCCAGATCCTATAGAATAAGATACCCTTGAAATGTCTGACAAGGAATTTAGAGTGATAATTCTAAGCAAATTGAATGAGATACAAGAAAATTCAGCTAGACAACATGATGAAATGAGGAAAAGTATACAGGACCTGAAAGAAGAAATGTACAAGGAAATCAATGCTCTGAAAAAAAATGTAGTGGAGCTTGCTGAACTGAAGAATTCATTCAGCAAAATAAAAAACACAACAGAGAGTTTAACCAGCAGGCTTGTGGAAGTTGAAGAGAGAACCTCTGAACTTGAGGATGGGTAACAACCTGAAATAACACAGGCAGACAAAAAAAAAAAAAAAAAAAAAAAAAAAAAAAAAAAAAAAAAAAAAAGGCATTTAAAAAAATTTGGGGAGAAATACAAACAATTTTAAACCCCCAAA
>NW_007728933.1:232497-269180 GCF_000696425.1 Galeopterus variegatus
AAAGAAAGAAAGAAAGAAAGAAAAAAAAAAAAAAAAAAAAAAAAAAAGAAAAGAAAAAAGAATCAAAGGCATTTAAGAAAATCTGAGAGAGATATCAGACAATCTTAAGCACTCAAATATCTGAGTCATGGGTATTACAGAAGGGTTGGAAAAAGGAGATTGCATTGAAAACATATTCAACAAAATAGTGGCAGAAAACTTCCCAGGTATAGGAAAAGTCACAGATCTTTAGATCCAGGAAGCTCAAAGATGCCCAAATGTACTCAACTCTGAAAGGTCTTCTCCAAGACATGTTATAGTCAAATTGGCAAAATTCAAAGACCAAGAGAGAATCTTAAAAGCTGCAGGGGAGAAGAGTCAAATCACATATAAGGGAGCCCCAATCAGACTGACATCAGACTTTTCATCACAAACCCTAAAATCCGGAAAGGAATGGGATGATATATTCAAAATACTAAAAGACAGAGATTTCCAGCCAAGAATACTCTACCCTGCAAGGCTATCCTTCCAAAATGAAGGGAAAATAGTATATTTCTCAGATAAACAAAAACTGCAGGAGTTCACCACCACATGACCACCCTTACAAGAAATTCGCAAGGGCGTACCTGGTTTAGTTCCTGAAAAATAACTACCACTGACATAAAAAAACACAAGAAAAATCAAAACCCACTGGTGAAATAAAAATGGCATTCATGAAGAGAAAACAAATAAACAAAAAGGATATCTACAACCCAAAGAACCAACAAATACAGAAAACAAATGGTAAATCAGAAAGAAAGGAACAAAAGACACATAAGACAACCAAACAATAATCAATAAAATGCTAGGAATAAATCAACACTTTTCAATAACGACTCTTAATGTAAAAGGCTTAAATTCCCCAATCAAAAGACACAGACTGGCTGAAGGGCTTTAAAAGGAGGACCCAACTATATGCTGCCTTCAAGAGACCCACCTCACCTACAAAGACTCACATAGACTAAGAGTGAAAGGATGGAAAAAGATTTAGCATGCAAACAGAAAAGAAAAATGAGCTAGAGTAGCTATTTTTATATCTGATAAAATAGACTTTAAACTAAAAACTATAAAAAGAGACAATGAAGAACACTATGTAATGATAAAAGTATTGATCCATCAAGAAGACATAACAATCATAAATATATATGCACCCAATGTTGGAGCAGCCAGATTTATAAAACAAGCTCTATTAGGCCTAAAGAAGGAAAGACACTAATACCATAATAGCTAAGGACCTGAACACTCCGATGTCAATATTTGACAGATCATCTAGACAAAGAATCAGCAGAGAAACACAAGATCTAAACAATACTCTAGACCAATAGGATTTGGCAGATATCTACATAACATTCCATCCAACAACCTCAAAATATTCATTCTTCTCATCAGCACATGGATCATTCTCCAGGATAGATCACATATTAGGTCACAAATCAAGTTTCAACAAATTCAAAAATTTGGAATTATCCCATGTATTTTCTCAGAACACAATGGATTAAAATTAGAAATAATTAACAAACGATATTCTGGAAACTATACAAACACAGGGAAATTAAATAGCATTCTACTTAATGACATATGGGTCCAAGAAGAAATCAAGCAGGATATCAAAAAAATTATTGAAACTTTTGAAAACAATGAAACACCATACCAAAACCTGTGGGATAGTGCAAAAGTATTACTAAGGGGGAAATTTATCACTTAAATTCTCACTTCAGAAGAATGGAAAGATGGCACGTGAAAAACCTAACATTTCACCTTAAAGAACTAGAAAAACAAGAACAATCCAAATCTATCGTTAGCAGATGGAAAGAAATGATTAAGATCAGAGCAGAACTTAATGAAATTGAAACACAAAATACAATACAAAACATCAACGTTTCAAAAAGTTGTGTTTTTGAAAAGATAAATAAAATTGACAAACCATTAGCATGGCTAACAAAAAAAAAAATAAGAGAGAAGATCCAAATAACAAAAAATAAAAATGAAAAAAGTGATATTGCAACTGATTCATCTGAAATACAAGGAATCATTCGAGAGTACTATGAACAAGTATACAGCAACAAATGTGAAAATCTGCAGGAAATGGAAAAAATTCTGGACACACACAAGCTCCCAAAACTGAGCCATGAAGATAAAGAAAACCTGAAGAGAACAATAAAAATAAAGGAGATCAAAGCTGTTATCAGAAGACTCCCAACAGAGAAAAGCCCAGGACCAGATAGATTCACAACAGAATTTTACCAAACATTCAAAGAGGAATTGAAAGCAATTCTTTACAAACGATTCCAAAAGATTGAAACAGATGCAAATCTCCCAAACTCATTCTATGAAGCAAACATCATCCTGATAACAAAACCAGGTAAGGATACAACTAAAAAAAAAAAGTACAGGCCGATATCCTTGATGAATATAGATGCAAAAATCCTCACTAAAATACTAGCAAAAAGAATACAGCAACACATACGTAAAATTATTCACCATGGTCAAGTGGGATTCATCGCAGGGATGCAAGTGTTCTTCAACATATGCAAATCCATAAATGTGATACACCATATTAATAAAATCAAACACAAGGACCATATGGTCATCTCTATAGATGCTGAAAAATCATTTGATAAAATTCAACATTCATTCATGACAAAGACCCTGTATAAGTTAGGTATAGATGGAAATTATCTCACCATAATTCAAGCCATATATGATAAACCCACTGCCAATATCATCCTGAATGGGGAAAAGTTGAAAGCTATTCCTTTAAGACCGGGAACTAGACAAGGATGCCCATTCTCACCACTCCTATTCAACACAGTGTTGGAAGTACCACTCCTGTTCAACATAGTGTTGGAAGTACTAGCCAGAGCAATCAGAGAAGAGAAGGAAATAAAGGGCATCCAGATTGGAAAAGATGAAGTCAAACTGTCCCTGTTTGCAGATGACATGATCCTATATATCGAACAGCCTAAAGCCTCTACAAAAAAAACTCTTAGAGTTGATAAAAAATTTCAGCAAAGTAGCAGGATACAAAAGCAACACACAAAAATCAGTAGCATTTCTATTCTCCAATAGTGAACATGCAGAAAGAGAAATCAAGAAAGCTTGCCCATTTACAATAGCCACCAAAAAATTAAAATTCTTAAGAATTGAGTTAACCAAGGATGTGAAAAATCTCTGTAATGAGAACTACAAACCACTGCTGAGAGAAATTAGAGAGGATACAAGAAGATGGAAAGATATCCCATGCTCTTGGATTGGAAGAATCAACATTGTGAAAATGTCCATACTACCCAAAGTGATATACAAATTCAATACAATCCCAATCAAAATTCCAATCACATTTTTCTCAGAAATGGAAAGAACTATCCAGACAGTTATATGGAATACCAAAGACCACACATAGCCAAAGCATTGCTGAGCAAAAAATATAAAGCTACCTGACTTTAAACTATACTACAATGCTATAATAATGCAAACAGCATGGTACTGGCATAAAAACAGACACACTGATTAATGGAATAGACTAGAGTATCTAGAAATCAACCCACACACCTACAGCCATCTGATCTTTGACAAAGGCACCAAGCCTATACACTGGGGAAGAGACTGCCTCTTCAGTAAGTGGTGCTGGGAGAACTGGATATCAATACAGAAGAATGAAACTAGACCCATACCTTTCACCATACACTAAAGTCAACTCAAAATGGATTAAAGAATTAAATATACACCCTGAAACAATAAAACTTCTTAAAGAAAACATAGGAGAAACACTGCAGGAAGTAGGACTGGGCACAGACTGCATGAATATGACCCCCAAGCCTGGGCAACCAAAGGAAAAATAAACAAATGGGATTATATCAAACTAAAATGCTTCTGCACAATGACAGATATAATTAATAGAGTTAAAAAACAACCAACAGAATGGGAGAAAATATTTGCAAAATATACATCTGACAAAGGATTAATATCCAGAATATACAAGTAACTCAAACAACTTTACAAGGAAAAAAAAAAAGAAACAGAATTTAAAAATAGGCAAAAGAGCTAAATAGGCATTTCTCAAAGGAAGATATACTAATGGCCAACAGACATATGAAAAAATAATGCAATTCAAAACCACACTGAGATACCATCTCACCCCAGTTAAGATGGCTAAAATCCAACAGACTCTGAACGATATATGCTGGTGAGGTTGCAGAGGAAAAGGAACTCTCATACATTGTTGGTGGGACTGTAAAATTGTGCAGCCTCAATGGAAAATGGTATGGAGGTTCCTCAGACAATTGCAGATAGATCTACCATATGACCCAGCTATCCCACTACTGGGAATATACCCAGAGGAATGGAAACCATCAAGTCGAAGGTATATCTGTTCCCCAATGTTCATCACAGCACTCTTTATAGTAATTAAGAGTTGGAACCAGCCCAAATGTCCATCATCAGATGAGTTGATATGGAAAATATGGTATAGCTACACAATGGAAACTACTCAGCTATACAAAAGAATGAAATACTGCCATTTGCAACAACATGGATGGACCTAGAGAGATTTATATTAAGTGAAACATGTCAGGCACAGTAAGAGAAATATCACATGTTCTCACTTATTTGTGAGAGCTACAAATAAATAAATAAATACACACAAAGACACACACACACACAAAAAAAACTGGGGGTGGGGAGGAGAAGGCATAACAATTGCAATTCCTTGAAATTGATTCAACAAGCAAACAGAAAGGACATTGTTGGGAGGGAGGGGGGATAGGGAGGAGGGAGGGAGGTTTCGGTAATGGGCCACAATAATCAACCACATTGTATATTGACAGAATAAAATAAAATTTAAAAAATAAAAATAAAAAACAAAGAAGTAAATTTCTACATTTGTTGCTCTCAGACACGAGGTTTTTCTTTTATTTTTATTCTAGGAATATTTGCAAATGCTAAATTATTCTTAGTCTTTTTTATTTCATCAGGAAATGATATATATATATATATATATATATCGTGCATTATTTCACAAAACCTATACAGCTGTCCCTCTTAATCTTCACAGGATTGGTTCCAGGACCTTCCACAGACACCAAAATCAAAAGATGTTGAAGACTCTTGTGTAAAATGGTGTAGTATTTCCATATAACCTACGCATATCCTCATGTATATTTTAAAACATCTCTAGATTGCTTGTAATACCTTATATGATGTAAATGCCACGTAAGCAATTGTTATATTGTATTGTTTTTTTAATTTACGTTATTTCTTATTGTTGTATTGTGATTTTTTTATTTTTATTTTTTCAAATAGTTTTGATACGTGATTGGTTGAATCAGTGGATATTTAACCTGCGGATAAAGAGGGCTAACAGTGTGTTTGTATACACTTATAACACACACCTGTATGTGTATATATATATGTATGTGTGTGTATGTATATATATAGAGAGAGAGCGAGAGAGAGAGAGTAAAGATACATTTCTGGATAAAAAATAATAATAAACACAAATTGATGATTTATTTTGGCTTAAGTAAATATTTGACACATCAAGATAACAATTGGGATTTTTATTTTTGTAATTCAAGTATCTAAACAAATTTTAAACTTTTTTATAAAACTGAAGATTATATATAAAAGGAGATAGTGACCAGATTTAATAAATTGCATTCAGCATAAATGATAAACAAAACTGCTTTTTTTGCTTTGTGGTATTCATCGCTTCTCGATGTCAAAGCCAGGAAGATTTGTTTCTTTTAGGTAGAGATTCCCAGAACCCCTAAAAATATACTTCTGCAATATGGCTTTACTGGCAAGCAGTTTGATTTGGGAGCAAAATTTCAGACAAAGAGAAAATGTCATTTCCTTGAAAAACTTAAAGTATACCTATGCTTTAACTACTGTTAATAAGGTGGGGGACAAGTGGTCTGCAGAGGAAAAACTTCTGTAGGTCAGGAGCACTCTTCCTTAAAAACTGTTAGAAATATCTATAGTGCTGCAAGACCTTATATGTGCTAGGTGGTCAACAAATACCTGCTGAATAAATGAAAGAACTAAATAAAGGAAAACGTAATAAAGACATATGTATGGCTTTGGACAAGCTGCTTAACTGCTCTGGTATTCAGTTTTCTCATGTATAAAATGAAGGTAATAATAGTACTTACGTTACAAGATTATTGTGAGGATTCTGTTTTATAATGCAGGCAAAACACTTTGTACCTTGCCAAGCACACAGTGAAAGCTCAATAAATATTAACTGTTATGATGATGATTTTCTTTACAGTGAAGGCAAGAATTTTATAACCTTCATTAGTGCTTTCATTCATGGCATAATGGGGAAATAAGATTTTATTGAATAATTCACTGCTTTGTAGCAAAGATTTTCTTCAAAGACATGACCAGAAAGTTTTCATTTGCTTTGCCAGATTTCTCCAGTTTCTTAGTTAATATTAGGTCCCAAATTTGTGCCTTTGAATATTAAGTTATTAGTCAATAGTTAATACTTTATCTACACCCATATTATAAGTGTCTGAAGAAACTACATTACTGGCTGGATTTCACGCAAAACTGACTCAGAACTTGTGTGTGTGTGTGTGTGTGTGTGTGTGTGTGTGTGTGTGTATGTGTGTATAATCCATGTCAGTGCACTCTTTAATTTCCCAGCTAATTTCTTTCATGGACTTTAAGTTAGTTCATCCTCTAGGCAACTTAGAATATATAAAATAAAATCTGAGCATACTAAACTGTGTAACTATCTGGTTATAAACTTATTATACTTAACAATGGCATCTGGCAAATATGAAATCAGTTCTTTTCATAGGGAAGCCCAAATTCTTTATACATCCAAAATTTCAATATGTTGATGTTCTTCAACTCAAACATGTATATGAAAGTTCAGGGCTATGTCACAGGTCACCTCTGAATCTCAGTTGCTTATCTCTAATCTTACAAGAACTTGTATCTCACACAGTCTATGATGGTAGTTCCAAAACTGAAAGACAGTCCAAGGATGACAGTATGACAAACTTCTCTGTTCAGGCAATAAATCGATTAAGTAGAAAAATAAAAACAATGTGGTGTGGTGTCCATTAAGTTAAATTTAGTCAATTTTTATGAAAATTTGAGATCACATGTCATTTTTGATGTTTAAATACTCATTACGAAGAGAAATAGTTGTGATTGTGGATAATAACAATTGTTTTATTGTAGCAAAATAAAATTGGTTATCCCGTGTGTGTTCCTATCATTTTTTCCCCTTAGTTGGCTAAAGAGTAAGTTCTAACTTCTCTTAGGGTTACTCTTTCCATTCAGCTGTCTAATGACCCTATGACCCTCCCTTTGTATGGTATAATATTCTATTACAGCCATGGTGTGTATTTGTATTTCTTTATTATTTGAAATCTATTAAATCCTCTCCTTCAATTAGTATATATTGATGCCTCTCTCTCTCTCTCTCTCTCTGGGTATATATGTATACATAGTATATATATATACTGAATTAGTATACATATAAATATCATGTCGCTAGTGTAATGTCTGGGTATTAGATTAGATCAGCAGTACCTCTAGTTTGACGTATTTTCCTAATTGAACTCTTTTCACTATCACCCTTTTAATTGTATTCTATTTCCCGCTACCTTGTTGAAATAAAACAAAGAAATTATTCTGCAAATATATAGTTGAAAGCTAACAAAAGAATACCACTATTAAAACCCAACAGAAGGTTTTATATTCACCTACAAATAAAGCAAAACAAAAGCAAAGAATAAAAAGGACCCAAATTAGAAACATATCTTAACTGAATCCTGCAGAAGTACTATAGAGTTTGAGATTTCTTTTTTTAAGAATGAAGCCCACACATCACTGAGCTCCAGATTTTGGGGGGAAGTTCTAGCCCATTGCTTTTTGGCACTTGAGTTGGCTTGAAGGCAGTTGTTCGCTTGTGCTTGATGGTCTGGCAGATTCTGGAAGCTGCTGGATGTTTTGGTCTCAATGGAGTAGAACACCGTAGGCCAAAACTGATTTGTGACCCACTTAGTGGAGAAGAAAAAAAATTTTACCTGGAGGAATTATCTTTTTCTCTAACATTGTATCCTGGGTTGTGGCTTGGAATAATTTCACAAAACATTCCCAAGTGGAAACATTTTTCTCATATTTCCAGTATAGTGGGTGATGTATTTGTGTGAAGAGCTAGTGTCATAGATAAACTGTTAATTTTTGGTTTATCTTCACAACTTCATTCTCCCCTGCCCCCACTAACCCTTATTTAAAATGCTCTGAAATATGACCTTTCTTTCTCTTTTCCAAGTTATTAAACTAAAAGTGAATTCAGGAAGTCTACAAAAATACCTTTGACTTTTGTAGACCAGAATAATTTCCAAAATGCTTTTATGTACACAATCTTATGTGATACATAGTGGTCCCATGAAAAAGATCTGACCAATGGCGTGACTCCTAAATTACAAATGAGAAAACTGAGACCCTAACATTGGCTCCGCCCTTAAGTGTCCCAAGCTGTGTTCTCTGACTCCAAGTTGTAGACTCTAACTATGAGAATTCACTGCCTCTGACATTGCATGTTATTTCTTTCATCTGAAATATTTTTCTGCCTGTATGTATTTTACCTACCAATCCTGATTTGTTGATTTAATTGAAAAAAATTATAAGAAAGTCAAAGTTAATTATTTTGTGCATATTTGAAGCTTTTTTATGTATTCATTTCCTTAGATATTCATTATCTTTCACCTTTTTAATTTCTTTCATGTGTTTAGAGAAAAATCACAGTTTGTAAAAATCACTGAAAGATACTTATCTGTCTGTAATGGTAACTGCCTGGAATTTTCTAGGGGGTGTGCGGATTATGGTTGGTCATCACGTTCCATCACGCTGTTGTAAAATCGTGTGAGAAATAGTGGGAAACTACTAAGAATTCAACCTAAAATGACCCAAGTGACTTACTCTGGATTCTGTCTGATATTTTTCAATTTTAATATGGGGAATGAGATTTGTGATTTAAATTTTGTTTGGTGAAAATCTTCCTGCTGAAAACTTGAGCTTTAGTTAGCCTATTCTTTATTTCTATGCTTTACCCCTTTTTAATTAAAGAATTTTAATAATCTGAATGCAAAAAACAATTTCACTCTTCTGTCCTTGTTCATAGTTTGCACGATCATGAATTATCTTTTGTCTTCTAGTGAGCATAGTTATACTTTGTGCATTTTTCCCCTTCTGCATCCCCAGTCCAGCTCCCCATCGAGATCCTCAAGAATATGGCTTTGACTTTGTTTCCCTGATAGTATGACAAATTTTCTGAGCCTTGGTCTGGCAAGAATCAGAGTATACTAGTCGGGATAGTAAAAGTAAGATGTATTAGATGTAAGGGCTGGCCCAGTGGCACACTGCTACAGTGCGCTGCTTAAGAGCGCGGAGGCGCTCCCGCCAAGGGTTCGGATCCCACATACAGACCAGTTCCCGCTCACTGGCTGAGCGAGGTGCAGGTGCAACACTGAGGGCTGCAATCCCGTTGCCGGTCCCAGTCCGGTACGGGCGTGACACTGAGGGTTGCGATCCGTTGCCGGACACGAAGAAAGACAAAAAAAAAAGGGGGAAAAAAAAAGATGTATTAGATGTACCACAGCACAGTGAAATATAAAACAGTATCAAAGAGACATATGAAATTCTCAGACACTCCTTAAATTTTCTTAGCTTAGAGAATCCATTCTTCCCAGGCAGAATTCTAAAAATCTATTTCATTGTGAATATAGTGGGCATATGGAAAAGTGAATAAGATAGATAATATTGGTGTAAGAAGTACATCTATGTCACTGCCACCTGGGTTAAGAAATAGAACATTGCCAGAATCCCAGAAGAATCTGCATTACCCATCCAAACTCTGCTGATTTTTATGCACTTAGTTTTCCTTTAAATTTTCTTCGATTATGCAGTCTGTCGTGGATGTTGTAAAGTCCTCTACCCTGCCTCCCACGCCTCCTTTACCAAATGCTGTGAGTTTTTCATGACAAACAACTCAGTGCTGCCCACTCATCTAGAGAACTGCCCTTGGCCTCTTCCCTCCCTACAGCCTCCATATTGACCGTGGCACAAAAGGTCAGTTCCCTACCTCAAGCTGGAACGAACGGTGTGATGCTCCAGTACTTCACTTTGGGACTGGACTGAAGCGGGTCTATCACTGAGATCTTTTCGTGCAGGCTCCTTTTCCCCTGACCTATGCTGCCTCCTGTACTCCCCTTCCCCTGACAACACTCCTCCAATCAGTGAATCACTCGAACAGGATCCCCTGTCTCAGGCTCTGAGTCCTGGGTGCTGGAGCTAAGACCCATCCTCTATTAGTTTTTTTATTGCTGCATAACAAATTACAACAGATTTTGTGGCCTAAAACAACACACATTTATTATCTCACAGTGTCTGTGGGTCAACAGAGTTCAGGTATGGCTTAGCTAGGTCCTCTGCAAGGCTGCAATCAAGATGTTGGCTGGGGCTGGGGTCTCATCTGAATGTTTGAATTTGGAGAGTTCTGTTTCCAAGCCCATTCAGGTTGTGGGCTGATGGAGTTTGGATGTGTTGTCCTCCCAGAAATCACATTGGAAATCTGATCCCCAGTGTGGCAGTGTTGGGAGCTGTTTAAGTCATGGGGGCAGATCCCCTATGAATGGATTAATGCTCTCCCTGGGGGAGAGGGGGGTGGGAGGTAGTGAATGAGTTCTATCCCTATTAGTTCCCGCAAGACCTGGTTGTTTAAAAGAAGCTGGTACCTCCCTTTTCCCTCTCACTTCCTCTTGCTATGTGATCTGCTTATATCTGCTGGCTGGCTGCCACTTTCCACCATGAGTAGAAGCAGCCTGAGGCCTGTGCCAGATGCAGTTCTAGAATTGTAAGCCAAATAAACCTCTGCTCTTTTTAAATTAGCCAGTCTCAGGTATTCTGTTACAGCAACACAAAATGGAGTAATACATGGGCAGAATTCATTTCCTTGCAGTTTTAGAAATTAGGAGCTCATTTTCTTGCTGGCTGTGAGTCAGCTGGAAACGCTTGTTGTAGGGGCCCCCTAACATGGTTACTTGCTTCATCAAAACTAGCGAGGGGAAAAGAGAGACTCCAGAAAGACTGGTGCTACAGTCTTACATAATATGTCATGTACTCATAATCATTTCCATTCCATCACTTTTGCTGTACCCTATTACTTACTATGAGTAACAGGTCCTGCCCACATTCAAAAGGAAAGGATCACACAAAAGTGTGAACCTCATGGGGCAGGCATCAGGGGGCTACCTTAAGAATCTGTCTGTCACACATCTCTAGCCAGTTTTGACTAATTTTGCCTGTTTTTGAATTTTATGTAGTAGTTGAGATCATACGCCATGTGTTTATTTTGTCTGTTTTATTTTTTTCTTCTCATTCTTGTTCATATGCATACCTAATTTTCTAAACACCATTTATTATATTTTAAGATTCATCTGCATTGTTGCATGTGGTGGCAATTTACTCATTTTTATTTCTGTGAAATATTCTACTTAATGAAAACTAATGAATTCTTTTTCCTTTTATGGTTGGACATATTGTGTTGATTTTGATTGTTTCCTTTTTTTTTTTTGGCAATCACAAACTGTGCTGCCCATAATCTCACATTTGTGTGGGACAGTGCTTCTCATGCTTTAGCAAGCATAGCAATCATCTGATGGGCTTGTTAAAACCCAGCTGGCTGGGACCCAACCCTAGAGTTTCTGTTCCGGAAAGTCTGACATCTCTGGTGATGCTGATGCAGCTCATCTGAGGTTTGCACTTCAGAATCCACTGCTGTAGGATATATTCCTAGGTGTGGAATTGTTAGGCCAAGGGTTTGAATATGTTCAGTTTAGCAGATAACACCAACAATTTGCCAGAGTTATACCATTTTGTATACCTATCAGTGATAATACAAAAATTTCTATTGCTCCATGTCCTAACTAACTCTTTGATTTTTATTTTTTTTCAAATCTAGTAAGAGTGTAGTGATATCACAGTGGTTTAAATTTGTATTTTATGATCATAAAAAGGTTGAGTATCTTTTCATGTTTTTATTTTATATTATTTTGGGACTTTTTTTGTGACATGCATGTCCAAGATTTTTTTCTTGTTTTGCCATTTGTTTTTCCTATTGAGTTATTTTTCTTTATTTATAGAGTTCTTTGTGTATTTTTAATACAAAACTGTTGATTTTAGGTCTTGCAACTATCTTTTTCAATTCTGGCATTTTTTTTTACACTTAGTGGTGTCTTTTTAAAAAGAAAAATTCTTAATTTTAGTAGAGTCCAAATTCTTAATCTTTTCTTTAGTGATTAGTGCTTTGACAATCTTTTACAAAACTTTACATACTTCCAGGTTGAGAAGGAACTTTTCTGTTATCCTCTCAAGGCTTTATTTATTATTTTTAGTAGTATTATTTTTGTTTTTCACATTCTGATCCATGATCCAGCTAGGATTGATTTTCGTGTGTGTTATAAGATTGAAAGTCAATTTCTTTCTCTTCATATGCATACTCGATTGTCCCAACATCATTTATTGAAAAGTATTTTCTTTTCATACTCAAGGCTCATGTATATGTAGGTGTCTTTCTTGGCTCTCTGTTCTTTTTATTTGGCGGGTGGCTGGTATAGGATCCAAATCCCTGACCTTGGTGTTACACTTGACCCTCTATTCTGATAACTTGTCTACAATCTATTTCTGCCATTATATCACATGATCCTAATTAGTTTAGATTTATTATAACACTCAGTACTTGTTAATATATATTTTTGGTAAATTTAACATTTTTTCCCTCATGCAATGACCATTTCTCTAATAATTCTGTCTTAATATCTATTTCATTTAATATTACTATAGTTACATTAGTTTTTATGATGTTTGGCTTGTCTTTATGATTATTTTTTTTTTACTTTCAAGCTTTCTGTAAACTCCAATTTCAAATATGTATATTATAAAAAGTTTATAGCTAGTTATTTTTTAAAATTAGTATAACAATCATTGCTTTTTGACTGGAGCATTTAGTTAATTTACATTTAATTCAACTACTAAAATATTTGGGTTTAAATTGATTAGTTCTTATGTGATTAGTAATTATTTTTCCTGGTCTATATTCACTTTTTTCTTCTTTGTTGTTATATACATACACACACACATGCATACATCCAAACATATATACACATACACATATATTCAAGATTTTGGAAGTTATAAACTTTTTCCCTATTTGTGGAAGGTGGGTGTAACCCTAGAGATAATATTAGGCACCCTTGATTTATCAAGGAATAATAATTATTTTTCCCTGAATTGTTCTTTCAGAAAATGCAAGAATCTCAGACCATTTTTTATTCTATTCCCTCTTCCCAATGTCTATGCTATAATTCTGTGTTTCAAATCTCTTTCTCTCCATAAAACCACATAAGACACTTTTACTTTTGTTTTCTACAGTTAGTTTATTTAAATTTACCAAATGCATGTCATTTTCTTTGCTCATCATACCTTCCTGAATTTCTGAACTTAAATCTCCATGAACGTAATAAGAATGGTTATCTTGTTGTCTATACCTGATAATTCTAGTATCTAGACTTCCAATGTGTCTTTTTCTGTTGTCTGTTGTTCCTTCTGGTCTGGCTCATCTTGTCTTCTGTGTCTCATTTTTTCTTCTGTGTCTCATTTTCTTTCTTTGTTGGACATTGTATTAAAAATTACTTTTAGAAATAATTTAAGGTCTAGAATGATTCCCCACCCTCACCCCCTGAGAGAGAATAGAATAATCAGGGGCCATGGCAGCAACAGAATCCACTTGAAAGAGATTAACTAAATTAAGGGACTATTACAAAGTGTTGTGGGGTAGGAAACTGACACAGGCTGTTGAGTCACTCACTCTGAGTCTGAAGGGATGAGAGGAACTGGTAGGGGAGTTTTGAGAGCCTGTGGAGCTTTAGTTGTAGACACATGCAGTTACTGCCAGAACTGCAGCACCGAAGCTGGATTGGGGTGCAGGAAGAATGCCCTAACATCTCTGAACCCCCACTCTCTGATCTCTCTGTCATGCTTTCCTTTGTGCAAACCACCCAGAAGCCAGAGGACAAGGAAGCCTGGATGATGCAGTCAAATAGGAGTCAGTGATCCTGAAGCAGAGAAAAGGGAAGAGAAGGGCAGAAAATAGACCTAGACAGCAGATGTAGAAAAACAAGTACAGGAGATGTATTTTTCTTTTTTTCCTCTTAAGCTCCTTCCTAGGGCCAAGGCTTGAGTTCTTCTGGGACACCTAAGTAACCCACTGGAATATAGTCTAACCTCTCCCTATCAGGGTGGAGTCCTGAGATAGAACCCAGAGGGATAGTGCCTCACCAGAGTGTGGGCACTAGTGGGTACTGTGCTCCACCTTCTCAGTGAGTCCACCAAAAGTGAAGCTCCACCCTCCAGCTTCCTCCCGTCAATCTGTAAAATCTCCAGGGCACAAACAGTGCTCAGCTCTAATGGTGTCTGATCTCCACCTGGTGATAACTCACTCTGTTTTTATGAAGATTTTGGGTGGAAGGTAGGGAGGATCTATCTCTTCTATTTGTCTTCAGTGGGAGGATTGGACAGGGATTGGCAAACTATAGCCCATGGGTCAAATCCAGCCCAATGCCAGTTTTTGTAAAAATAGTTTTATTGGAGAAAACCATGCCTATTTATTAACATATTGTCTATGGTTGTATTCATGCTACAATGGCAGGGTTGAGTTATTGTGACCGGGACACAAAGGACAGTCTTATCCACAAAACTTTAATGTTTACTATCTAGCCCTTTGTAGAAAAAGCCTTCTGCATGCTGGTATACATGCCCACCATCATTAGAAACCAGCTTTCCCATCTACAAGAATATTTAAGACGTATATAATTTATCAGTGTGAAGCATCCACATCTATAACATATAATTAAATTTTAGTGGCAAACCTGACTGGGTTGAATTTATTTTTCTTGTTATTAAAGATCTATCTAATCATGGTGATAATAATGAGATGTTTGGTGTTAAAATTGAAGTTAATTGGAGGGAAAATAAGTAGAAAGAAGTGGTCTAGATGACTGGAAAAAGCTAATCAAACTGCTACTGATAGAGATAAATGGAAAACCATAACTTTAAAGTGATTAAAATCTGATTAAGTGATTTAATTAAATGCATACACAAATACATATGAGTTTATAACCATTCAAATGCCATTTTGATAATATCTAGCCCCTTCTAGGTGGCCAATAATGTGCTAGAAATTTTTATGTGAAACATCCCAGTGAAGTTTCAGTGTCTGTTGAGTTAATTATAATTCTTCTCATTCTACAGATAGGTAGACTGACTTCCAAAAAGTTTGAGCAACTCGATTGTGATCTCAAGCTTGGCACTTTAGAGTAAAAGCATTGGGAAGACAGGAAGAGGCTGTTTCATGGACTTCCTTCAGACAACGTGGCTGTGTAGCACTGATAGGTTTTGTTCATGTTAAACACAGTAACAATCCTGTCTCTGACTTTTTATTTCAGTTGTATACTGGAAAAAAAAAATCAAATGGCAAAGGCAGAAATGTTTCCCTCTAAGAAGCAGTAGAAGGAATCTGATTTGGGCTGAGGGATACTGACAACTCTGTAGTAGCCAGGTGAAATTGCCTTTCCAAGTGAAGTGTATAAGCCTGGCCTAGAGCTCTGTAGTTGGCTCACACCACCTGCAAGAATCTTTTGCAGTGCTTCTGAAGCAATGTGAGTCTTTGAGGTGTTTTATAACTTTCTGCTATGTATTTATTAAGTTCATGAATATCAAAGACGTGGAGGACAAGTCTGGAGGCTTCAGATAAACTACAGATAGGCTCTGGGACCTTCTAATTGCATTTGTTAAAGTTGTATTTTATGTGTATTCTTTATAAAACTTTTTTTTCTTTGTAAATTCCTAAGAGACTATTCTTTAGCCTGAACTGAACAACTGGAAAGTTTTTTGTCTCTTAAAATTCAATTGATTTTTAGGTTTCTGTGACTTTCTAATGTCCTCAATATATTTGTACTTAGGACTTTGTTTTGCTCTAACATTGCCAAAGATTTGCCCTAGGTCTAGACCAAGTAGGAACTAATTAAGCCCCTAGAAGGATGACTTCATCTTGCCTGGTGATAGAACATAGGGTTCTTGTTGCAGAAGCCTTACAGGCTTAACTTCAGCAGCTGTGGACCCTGTAATAGATTTAAAATATTTTTGCCTTTAAAAGTAATTAAGTAAAAAGAAGCAAAGGCATAATTAAGTTCTAAATAATGTTATACCAGTAGGCATGCTTATTATTGTAATTAATATGAAGTGAAAAACGAGTCATGTAGATTACTGAACCATCAGAATACTTCCAATGCCACAGTGTTTCATCCTTTCTTTCCCCACTTCCTGCTCCGCCTCCCTACCCCTAGTATTTTACTTCTCAATATATGAGGAAAGCAATATATGCATTAGCCATGAAGACAGAGAAATATAGAAAAGGACAGTATAGAAAAGACAGAAATGTCAGTACTTTTTGACAAGAAAAACTATCAAATCATAGGACATCACTGGAGAATCAATTCACTTGGAGATTCAAACACATGATCCCAACATGAGTAGCATGAGAGGTTACTGAAAGCTGATCTCTATATTTTTAATAAAGTAATTTTTAACAAGCACAAAGTAAAGACTAACCAGTGCATAAAGTATTGTCTAACACAGCTTAAAAACTTTGAAAATTATTATTGTGAATTATCTTTGCATGTCTTCCGTAGGCAAAAATAAAATAAGAGGATATCCTAGAATACTTTTGATTTGAAAATGAATCAGCCTGACATGTTCTCAAGGGTAGAGAGCAGGATTGGAACAAAGAACATCAGTACACACAGCTTTGCTTACTTGCAATAATTTGTTGTTTCAAACCCTCCTCTAGTTAATAACTGCCCTTCCACACATGTAAACCCCCACCAAAGAGTAACTACTACCCTGAAAACTCCACCATCACATATTTTGCCTACTTTGGAAACTTTTACACATGGGATCATAAAAGATCATGTCTGTTTTTTCCATGAGATTCACCCAAGTCATTGCATTTAGTTTTGGTACATTCATTCTCACTGATGTGTAATGTTCATTATGTGACTGTATTATACATTATTAATTTTACCATTGAAGGATATTTTGTATTCAGAGTCATCCCTAGGATATGTGTGATCCTGGTAAAACATTTTCTTCTTGTTTTTTTGTCAGGGTCCCTGCCTGTATAAACGATTTGATTAAAAATGTATTATAAAATTGATGGGCCCATGTGAATATAGTGATTTATCAATAAACATTTAGAATAAAGAGTAGAAAAAGAGGAATTTATATATTTGGTTATTGTCCAATCACTAGACATAAAAGATTCTTCATAATGTTTAGGTATCTTTCTGTTCTGGTCCAACAAATATCTCTTTATGGTCTTCATCAAATGTCCTGTTCTCGGTCAATTTCCTTGTTCCTGTCACTAGAAAAAGGTAGCAACACTGTTACGATCCACAATGCCATGGCTCTTCAGAACCTATAGGTATTGAAACAATATATATCTTCTTGCCTTTGCATTTCTCTAATGCCTTCTTTTAAATGCTGGTTATCTCATTACCAATGATAGGGCATCATTCATTGTGCAACCTGTGAATATTGTCTTCCACTGACTGTCTTAATGATTGTGATTTTACTTCATTGATTATAGCCACAAATGCAAGTCTTACTCATAGTATGCAGGAAAATGTCAACAACAATTCATTTTCTACTCATGCTGAATTTACCATTCAGAATTTTATTGGAGAAACATGGAACAATACATTTTCTAACTATGTCTTCTCTTGAGCTTCTCTTGAGCTCTCTTGACTATAATTGCTGCAATCCTAAAATGTGATATTTTTTGGTGTGGATTATACACTTGCTTTCTACCTCTCACCAGTGGGATGACAGGGTAGGGATCCATCAGCAGAGTAAGAGATGGTTCCACTCACACAAGGAATGTTTGTGTCTTTTTCATCACAGCTTAACACCAATTCCAGGAAGCTTTATGCCCCTCCCATCTGCCAGAAGCAAGAGAAGGCATAGATTAGAAGACCCATTGGCACTGTATAGCATAAATCTGAGAAGCCTATGGAGGAGATAGGTATAGCCTGTCTTAGAGGACTGGCTGACACATGATGTGCAGTCTGTGGAGAGTGTGGGGTTTTGCACTGGGTGCTCATGGCAGGATATGTGCTGCCAACCCCACTGCTCTCAGGTACTATAGACCGGAGGTGGCACTAAGGTAAAAGCATGGATGGGCAAGAGCTGCTACATGGGCCTACACCTGTGGCTCAAGTTCAAGGGTTGGCAGTGGATTTTTGAAATCCCAGAGCCCTATGTCTATCTGGCGTTACCTAAATGCAGTGTATTAGCACTTATTCTGGTGAGTCAATATGATAAAATACTATGAAGAAAACCCCTAAACAAACATTGTGGCAGCTAAGAAGTCCTCCTTGGGGCATCTGGTTGACCCCCATGAGTAGATTAAAGGGTTGAAAAGCATCCAGAAGGAGGGAAACAGGGACCCATGTTAGTCCTAGTCTGGGCTTAGGTGCCCCACCTGGATGGCACTGTCAGCTCTGGCTCATTCCACTTAATGGAGGGAGACAGACAATTTCAAGGAAAACACATTACAGCTTAGGGGCTCCTTGAGGCATTGCTAGGTAGGGCCCTGCTTATCTGGGTCTAAAGGCAGTACTGTTGGGTTGTTTCTAGTTTAAGCTGTTATAAATAAAGCTACTACGAACATTCTTGTGCATGTCTTTCTGTGCACGTGTAAACTGACTTCTGCAGGCCCTATACCTAGGGTTAAATTACTTGATTACGATTACTTAATTATAATTGAACATAATCTATATGTAAACCTTTAGTAGATGCTGACAGTTTTCCAGGGGGTTTGTATGAAGTCATGCTCCCAGTAACATTACAATATCAGTCCTCCGCATCCTCATCAATTTGGTGAGATTATGATAATTATTTATTTAAAAAAATTTTTTGCTCTTCTGTTGGATTTAGGGTATTTCATTGCGGTTTTTATTCACTTTTTCCCCAATGAATAATGATGTACAGTATCTTTTCATATGCTTGTTGGCTAAGTTGATATCCTTGTTGATAAAGTACATGTTCAAGTCTTTCTTCAATTTTTCTATTGAGTCTACTCAATAGCAAAAAAAGCCTTTTTCTAACTGATTTGTAGAAATCTTTTCCTTATTGATTTGTGGGAGTCCTCAGTATATGTCCTCAATCTGGTCTTTGTGTTGCACATATCTTCACC
Organism: Galeopterus variegatus; assembly: GCF_000696425.1. Classification (NCBI taxonomy): domain Eukaryota; kingdom Metazoa; phylum Chordata; class Mammalia; order Dermoptera; family Cynocephalidae; genus Galeopterus; species Galeopterus variegatus. Next base: position 251,849 of record NW_007728933.1, read on the forward strand.
CTGTGCAAGGCTTGTGTTTTCATTCTTATAATGGTGCCTTTGAGTAACAGAACTTTTCAGTATTAATAAAATTCAATTTATCAACTTTTTTCTCTTATTGTTAGTACTTTTTCTTACTTAAGAAGTCTTTAACTCAAGGGTATGAATATACTCTCTTTTGTTTTCTTCTAGATGAGCTATTATTTTATTATTCTCATTATTCCAGCTTTTCCAGCATCAGTTATTGGAAAGAACATTCTTTTCCTGGCAGAACTGAATTGGCATGTGTGTAGAACGCACGTGACCATGTAAGTGTGGGGGTGATTCTGAAATCTCTTTTCTTTTACAATGGAATTTTTTATTATTTTTAATCTTGTGCCAGTATGACAATGTTTTAGTTACTATTAGTTACATTAGAAGTCTTTCTTAATATCTGGGAGTGTGTGTCCCCCACATTTATTCTTTTTCTTAAATATTTCTTTACTACTTTTGGCCTTTTTTATGTCCTTCATAGCTTTCTGCATTATTATTCCATCTAAGACAGATTTTCTTCTGTCTGAAAAGTTCCCTTTAGTTTTTATTTCAGTGTATGTATTCTGGCAATAAATATTCTCAGATTTATTTATCTAAAATATCTTTATTTTGTCCTTATTTAAAAAGGACATTTTTGCCAGATATTGAATTCTAGATTGGCAGTGTTTTCTTTCTTTTTTTTTAAAGAAAATGTAACTTTAGTAATATTATTTTTTACATTCTAGGATGATGTTGTAGAGCAGTTGGGAGGGAGGGGGAGAGGGGAAAGGGGAAGGAAATGAAATGGAAGAAGGAGGAAGGAGGAGGGGTGGGATTGAGGCCTGTGGCATCCCCCTCATTCCCACAGGGGAAACTGGGGGGCTTCCAGCAGTGGCTTGGTCATTGCCGGGCTGGGTGCAGATGTCAGGCGGTGTGGCAAAAGCCCTTGTCCCCTACTGTCCCAGCTCGGGAACCTGGGGCCCTTCTTGCTGCGGCTTGGTGGTTATCCCTGGGCTGGTTGCAAGTGTCGGAGAGAGACGTGGCAGAGGCCCTTGGCCGCCCATTGCCCCAGCTCAGGAGGCCCAGGGCACTTTCTGTGGTGGCTGGCAGTGTTTTTAAAAAATGGTTTCAAGATGTTTTAAAGAAGTCCTTTCTGTTTGTTTATTTAGTTATTTAGTTAGTTATTTAGTTAGTTAGTTAGTTAGTTAGTTAGTTTTTGGTTTGGCTTAGTTTGGTTTTTTGCTCTTATCGTTTCTGGTGTAATTATTTGTCCTTGAAAGTAATTTTATTTCTTGTTTCATTTTATTTTCCCCTCTGGCTGCTTTTCTGAAAATAAAAAAAAATTTAGAACATTTTTGATTTACAGAAAAATTGCGAAGTAAGTACAGAGCGTTTCCATGTACCCTGCATCCAGTTTCCCCTAGTGTTAACATTTCACATTAGTGTGGTACACTGGTTACAATTCATGAAAAAGTATTGATACATGATTATTAACTAAAGTTTATAGTTTACTTAGATTTCCTTATTAAACCCATGTATTGAATCTTAATCTCAGTTGCTGTTACAGTTTTACAGCTTTTATTTTATTCTTTTTATTGATTCTCACTCTCTGGTGAAATTCTCTATCTTTTCCTCCATTTCCTTGACGTTTTAATCATACTTATTTTAAAGTCTCTAATACCTCCACTAGGTCTTACCAGTGTCTCTGCTTCTATTTTATGTTTTTTCTTATGGTTTTTGATCAGGTAGTCTTCAGTCCTGGCCTGTCTTTTGATTGTATACTGGACACTGTGAGCATTCAGATGATGTCATCTTTCTCCAGAAAGGATTTAATTTTCTTCTCACAGACAAATAGAGCAAAGCCAATCATCCTGTGAGAGTGGAGTCTTGGTTTCAGTCTTTGTTAGGGCAGTTTGGGTCTCATCTGAAATTTTGGGTTGTTTACCAGGAGCCTATACCGTGGGCACATCCTGATCCCTAACTGCATCTCTCCAGCACAAGATTTCAGATATCTTTGGTCAGCTCTTCAGCCTTGCAGCTTCCTTTCTACTTGTCTTCTTGGATTTACATATGCAGCTTAGGTGTCAGTTAATGCCTCGTGGGGAGATTGTAAGCAGAATTTCTAACTCACTTCTGTGCAATTTCTTCCTCTTTGGGTTCTTGGCCCAGCAAATTTTAGCATCTCCAGACTCTAACTTCTGCCTCCCCAAACTGGTGGAAGTGCCTCCAGCTCTAAGAACCGCTTTCTGACTCTGTTCTTCCTGCTGCAAATTGGTAAATGCCCAAGGGAAAAAGCTGAAGTAAATTTGAGTTTCACCTCCGTGAGGTTACTTTCTGTCCATGACATTATCTTTCAAGTACTGTCTACTTTATTTGATTTACGATACTTTCAAACGGTTTTTGAAAAAAAAAAAATATTCCAAATAAAATCAGCTTTTATCGTTGATCTCAGAGGGAGGTTTAATACGATGCACGATTCCTCATCATGCCAGAAGTGGAATGAAGGCATAATTATTCTTAAACTAATATTTTGCCCATTTCATGCCTAGAGCATTTCCTTGGTCCCAGTTGTTTCTAGTCCCAACTTTTCTCCACCTTTGTCCCCACTTTTCCTTATTCCTTTTCTCTTTCTTATTTTCTCATATTATCTTCTTCCTCTCTGCCAGTAACTTCCTCTGCTGGTCTTATGCACAGTTCTGTTGCTCTATTTCTGAAGCCTCAAACTCTGTGGTCATCCTAACTGGCAGAAACCATTTAACACCTCAAGCCCTCAATTTTCCAAGTGAAAACAGTTCGCTCTTTAAGAGGAATTTTACTCTGGTTGCTAAGAAAATTTCACTCCACCATTCCCCGCATCAAATTTCTACAAATGTACATATCACTTTCAGTATAAATGATGCTTAATTCCAAAAACACTGGAAGTGGCTATCTATATTTCTGTATCTCTATATCTATAATCTATCTACATATGAGAGATCTTTGAAAAGTTCATGGAAGGATTAGTATCTTTTAATCCAATTTTACCATGTACTTTTTGAAGTATCCTCATATTGTGCAGACAGGATGCCTTTTATTTTAAGTAACCTCTCTCTCTTTTTCTCTCTATATGGATATATATGTTGTATAATATATATAATTTTAAAAAGTGATTCCAAATTAAGCATTAGTACTACAAATAGTGCCCTTTTAAGCCTAAGATTCCTTTCATTTTTTAATTTTCATTTTATTTTCTAGATTCACTTAGAGAACTTGTCATTTAGATAGATTTTCAATATATACATGCTGTTCACTCATTCAACAAATATTTATTGAATGCTAACTCAGTGCCAAGCATTGTGCTAAGTATTAGGCATACAATGGTGAGCAAATACGCATGTTTGCTGTCTCCACGGAGACTATAGTTTTGTGGGAGAAAAATATATTAATAAAATGACATAAAAATACAAACTACAAACTATGAAAATTGTTGAAATGTAAATGTGTAGCCTCTGAAAGACACATAATAGAGGGATCAAGTATTGGCTGGGAGTGACTAAATAAAACCTTCTTGTTATATTAAATTTTACCTAAGATTATGCATGATTTCTGTCATTACTGTGAATAATCAGCAAGGTGGATGATTTTCAGTTACAACAGAAACAAAGCTTTGTTTTGAATGCAATACAAAATTTTTAATCATCACAAGATCACATAAATAAAATTCCAGTGTGTAGGAGGTATCCCACACACCTACACATTGTGTGGTTAGGATACCTTTTATTTTAAGTATTACTCTATTGAATGGCATAGTTGAGGAGTGTAGGGATAAAGAATAGAGTTTTTTTGTTGTTGTTACATAGTACTAAGTAAATTTAGATATTTAGTGTTATTGTGAAATTCCATTAATGCTCCAAGTTGGTGCGGGTAGAGGATAGATATGCCGGTATTTCTAGAGCAAATCACATTTACTCCTAGTCCTTGAGCAGAGACTTCAACATATGTGCAAAAATGAGAAAGCTGAATATATCAGAAGAGAATACCTGCCAAACATGGTTATCACTTACTACTTGTTCCTGCAGCTCTTCCGAGGGTACAGTATGCACCAGAGGAGTGGAGGCGTGAATATGTATAGTATTCTCAGGGCATGGAAAGCACTCGAGTACAGAGAAAGATAGAATGGGTTGGGAGAAAACATAGATTGCAACAGATCACAGGGTGCAGGGTGTCTGGCTAAGACTTTGCAGGCACTGGAGGAGCCACTGCAATGTGTGTGTGTGTGTGTGTGTGTGCGGGCGTGCGTGTGTGTGTGTGTATCTGTTATTTTGTAAGATTTCTCTGAGAAACCTGAACGAGTGGATTGAAAAGAGGAGAGCTAAGGGCCGTGAGACTGGGTGGAGCAGATCATCACAGTCTGAGAAGGGGTGATGCTCAAGAGTTTCAGAAATAGCACCTCTGATTACAGACAATCTCTGTTTTTTCACACTTGGAAAAAAAATTAACAATTGGGGAGAATTTTAATGATTGTGAAAAGATTAAGAGATACTGATTAAAAAGACTTCACCTTCCGAACAATCAATTTGTATTTAATAATTTTGGATTCTTTAGGTGATGTTCATATTTCTTTTAGCATTATACATGCTGACTTTTGCTTTTTGACTCCCTCAGCCATGCTGCCCCACAATTTAAGAAAATATTAATGTAAATATGTATGGAAATCTCCATCTTTATCATTTGCTACAGAGCTCTGCACAGTTCTCATGTAAGCCATTTTAGAAGCCTCCCTAATTAAAGCAGAAACCCATTGTGACAGTATGTCTGAAGGATCTAGCGTAATGTGCACTTGAATACATGTTTGAATATAGCTTTTAGGCTATTGACAGAAAGTTGAGACCTAGAACAAGCATAGCAACACAGGCCCAGTGAAAGACCAAAGCCAGGCATGAATGTTTACTGACAGGCTGTTAAGCAAAACAGTTACTCTGCTGTTTGTCTTTTGACTGTCCTGGATATTTGCTTCTTATTAATCTTTTAGGATGTAATCTTTCTTTGCTCAATCTATTATTAAACAGAGAAGAGACATTGTGTTAGCATTGTTTGTTCTTGCTCAGGTTGATGGAGAAAAAATATGCTATATGTGGTTAAAAGAAGTTGTATTATGTTTACAAATAGAACAAGATTTCTAACAAGATATCCTATATTTTCGGTTGTTTTTAGGCGAGGAAAATGTATATCTTAACACTAGATTGTAAAGAATGATCTCAAAAATTTTCTAAAATCTGCCTCTTGCTCTAGGAGAGCTTTAGTAGAATATTAAAAGCAATTATACTGATGGATTTTGGTGATATAAAGAATACACTGGGTTTTATGTTTCATGGACCAGCTAAGTATTGCTATTCTAGTATGATTTTACCATATTTTGCCATCTGAGGTTTTAATTAGTGCCTTACAATAATCAAAATAATATACTTTTAAAAATCTTAAATATCTATATATCTACAATTCTTTAACAACTTTGCAATTTACAGATAAAGTAACTGAGGCTCAGAGAGTTTAAGTAACTTGCCCAATGTCAACTAACTATAAAAATAAAGACACTGATATTCGTACTTAACTCTGTCTCTAAACATCCTATTTTCCTAATACATCCTGCTGCCTCCTCATGGAGATAAATGTCATACCAAATTATTTTCCTTCTACTATGAAGGGCAGGAGGATGAGGTGTGGAGGAGTTGTGACTTGACAACACGAAGCGATAAAACCTCATTGTAATAATAAACGGCAGCCAATCTTCCGGTAGGCTCCTCATTAGTGTCTCAGAATAAAGAATTCAGTTCTGGTGTTAGCAAATTCCTGGCAACTAACAAAAAGAAGCAGAACACAAGCAATTTGAAGTGGGATTCTATTGATACCTCTATGTGAGAAATTTGTACATTTGTTTTTTTGTTTTTCCCGAAGTGTTAGTATCAGGAAAACCGAAACCGCCCCTCAGCTTGACCTGAGTGGGCTGTGCAAAGCCTTGGAACTTGCAGCCTGAGGGGTGATGTCATGGTGAGTGGCACCTACACGGATGGAGTCAGTGATCCCAAACTTGCCACAGCTGGGTTTGTGTGTTGAGAATGTATATGTCTATCCAAAAGCAAAGAGATGTTCAGTGGCAAGCAAGCTAATTTTAGCATTTTAAAAGTCCGTATTGTTAAATGGTGCAGCCCTTCGGACCACATTTCCAACACTTGGGACCTGTTTTTGTATAGCCCCCAAGCTAAGAATGGTTTCTGGGGGTTGTAAATAAAAGAAACAAACACAAAACCCAAAAAGCCAAGAAGAATATGTGGGAGACCTTGTGTGGCCCTCAAAGCCCAAAATAATTACTATCTGTCCCTTAACAAAAAAATTCTGCCTATCCCTAAACTAAACAATGGAGGTTGAGATATCCAGACATATGCCATTTCTAGTCAATGCAGCTTGTCTTAAAGAAACAATAGATTTAGGCTTGGATCTTATTGTTTGCGTGAACTTAGGCAAAATATACAATGTTCTTGAAGTCCCCTTACTCATTTTAGAAATAGGTATAGTAGCCCCCCAACTTATCAGTGGGGGATACTTTCCAAGACCCCCAGTGGGTGCCTGAAATGGGAGATAGTACCAAACCCTTTATATACTATGTTTTTTTCCTATACATACTTACGTATGATAAAGTTTAATTTATATGTTAGGCACAGTAATAGATTAACAATAATAATAAAATAGGACAATCAATAATAAACTATAATAAAAGTTATGTGGATGTGGTCTCTCTCTTTCTCAAAATATCTTATTGTACTGTACTCACCCTTCTTGTGATCTGTCCGTCTGATAACAGGGCTGGCTACTGAGTAACTAAATGAGTAGGTAGAGGATAAAGTGTGGATCCACTGGACAAAGGGATGATTTACATTTTGGGAGGTAAGGAGCAGGATGGTGCAAGATTTCATCACAATACTTAGAACTACTTTAAAACTTATGAATGTTTATTGCTGGAATTTTTCATTTAATATTTTGAGACTGCTGGTAACCATGGTTAACTGAAACTGTGGAAAGCTAAATCATGGATGGAGGGAGTACTGTATAGTATTTTCTGTGTTATAGCATAGTTGAAAGGATTCCATACGTAAAGTAGGTTTTAAGTGTCAAAAGCAAATTGCAAAGTAGCACAGAGAGTATAATCTCAATTAAAAAATATGTTTATTTTTATGATCATAGTCTTCTGAAAAATGCCTGGGACCATAGCCATTAAATCATTAACTGGCAAAGCCTGGAGGGTAACAATGAAATGCTCCTGAAAAGTGAGAATAAAATAAAGATGTTTACTTTCTTTCATATGGTTCAATATTAAAAATTTTATAAGGCACTACTTTGTTAATGAAAGCATAGACTAAAAACAATTTAAAAGTTTTTGGCATAAAATAGGCCTAGGATAAGTGTTGATTCCTCCTTGCTCCTTAAGGAAGGGTGAGAGATCTTATATAACTATTCTAACTCGTGGACTGGAATAGCATTGTGGAAAAGCCTTAACTCTAAACCCGGAATAGCTCAGGTTTTTTAGGAGAATAAGCAGGCAGTCTTTTAAAATATACTTTATAATTTGACAATTTATCCCAGCCTTGACTTCTGAAAGGGAAATCGTCCTCAGTATTTCATTTCAGATTTCAGCCTCTAAGTCTGTGACAAGATGGGGCATCCTCACAATAGGATGTCATTTTCCCCATTTCTCACTTGGGGAGAATTCTCCCACGTATGACTGACTCTCTTTTGCCACTAAAGTCAAATTTATGAACGGCTCAGCTTAACATCAGTGGACCCAACACTTCTGTTATTGTAGAATTTTACTGTGGCTGAAATTAGTTCTGGAATTCATGAGAAATAATTAGACACCCTATCCTTCTATTACAGGTAAACTGTAGCTACACCAGGCCTGTAAAAACTTAGGACTCCCTAAGGATGGTGGGCGGGGCCATCTGATGTGGTTGGGCCGTGGTAAGCCTTCATCTGGATAGATAACGTAACTTGAAAGAGCCTAGTTTCACTGGATGTGGAAGAAACATGTATTAACATTATTTCTAAATTCCATGACATCTGACTAATGCTGCCTCAACTGCTTAGGTTCTGAGACTTTCAGAATCCCCTTATGAAATATCTCAGAACAGCCTAAACATCCTCTAGGCCCTACGAGCTACAGGAACCACGTAAGGGGACTTGAGCAGCTTCTCACCAAGGCTGATGGCTATTCCTGTCCCCTGTAACCACAGTGCTCTTTGTTCTTTGCACAGAACGCTGGCCCTGCATATCATCCCCCATGACTCCCAGTCTTCCAGGAACATTCGCTCCCTCAGATTCCTCTCACAGCTGGATTCTGACTCCTCCTGAGGTAGGAATCATCCATTTTCACCTTGCCTGGCATTCTCTTCAATGGCTTTAGGATCAACAATCACCACTACTCATCTATCCTTTTAACTTGTTTGGAAAGCCTTTCCTTTCTTGGAGCTACCCTTTTATAGGATCAAGAGCCCTTAGTAATGCAGTTGGTTTAATTTTATTACCCTGTTTTCTCAGATTGGATTGTTTTAGTAGAGTGGCTGTCTCTTGCCGAAAGTAAGCGGTCAGGAGTAGGGTTAGGGAAGAGGCTGGTTTAAGTTTAATTTTGCCTTGCTTCTGCTCAAAGCCCTGCTAACCTGGTGAGTCTCATTCCTGGCCTCTCGGTGATTGTCCCTCCGGGTGCTGAGTTGTGTCCTGGATCTGACTGACTGCCATTGGTATTTCTTCTCGGTCAGGCCATCGATCCCATTCTATTTGGTTTACAATTGTGAACAGGCCTTTGGCCTTTACCTTAAGAACTTTGCTTCTCAAGAAAACTTCGGGAGATATCTAGTTTTCTGATTAAGTTTCTCTTAGCTTTCTGTGATTTTTTAAAAAAAATATTTAAAAGTGTTTTATTTTAGAGTACTTTTAGAGTTACTAAAAGTTGCAAAAGATAGTATAGAATTCTTTCACTCCTCACCCAGTTTTCCCAATTGTTAAAACCCCTTACATTAGTATAGTACATTTGTTACAACTAAGAGCCAACTTTGGTGCATTAACTATTAACTAAAATCAATACTTTATTTAGATCTCTCTAGTCCTGTGATTCTTAAGGAGACATTTTTGCTAAGAGTGCAAAGGATGTATAGGAGAGTGTTACCTGTTATATTTTAGACTCAGCTCTGCTCCTATCAAGATAACCTGTGACGATTAGTTGCTTGGTTGACATTTAATTACATTACATTATTTTCTTGGTGTACCCTGATAAAACGACTTGAAAGAGGTACCATCAAAGACAAATATAGCTTTTTCATATAGCATCTCCTTGCATTTTTGGAACTCTAAATTAAGATGACAGATTAGGGTAACCGAAATCTTTCTTCTTTTAGTGAAACCTTTGCTGAGAAGGAATAGGCTAGGGCAGCTGCTCCTGCGACTCCCTCCCCTGGGGCTATAAGGGAAAGATTCTGAATTCAGGGAAAACTATAGTGATCCGGAAAGCAGTAGGGATTTAGGTGAGGCTTACAGATAAGAGAGAAGTAAAAATCATTTTGGATAAAGCAGAATGAAGTGAAACAAGTATCAACTTGAAAATACATAACATTACTACAAAGCCCAAGGGGATTTGGGTTGGTGGTCACAGAAACATTCTTGCATATATACTGTGCATTCTTCAAATATAGGTCAATCTCTATAAATGTTCTGACGAGGGCGCGCACGCGCGCATGTGTTTGAGCTGACAGAAAGAGATTCATTAAGCAAGTAAATATTGATAGTCTACCTGTGCCCCACTGTGCTAATTACTGGGGATACTGAATAAATAAGGCTCTGTTCTTACTCTCAAGAAGCTTATGGCCTGGACGGTGGTAATCTTATGGCTAACATAGCAGTTTTTCTTTTTAACTATTTATCTTCCTCCAATGTATATTCTATTTTATCTGGCATGAAATGGAGATATCCAGCTATGATTAATATTACCACGGTCATAAGTTTGTCATTATCTGCTAAGAGAAAAATACAAACACAGATTCTTATCTTCATTAACAAATATTTTAAAGTTTTTGTTCTCTGTAGCACATTTGCCTGCCATTAGGCAAATAAAAACAGTGTAAGACATACAGTTGCCCTTTTCTAGCTTGTCATCCTGGGTTTTGTCCAAAGAAGGTAGGCAATTATGCAGGATGGCCTCAGTTCCAAAGAATGTTACAAATCTAAATTCTCCAGCAGATCAGAAAAGTGGGTCATCACTTCTAGCTGGAACTGGCAGGCAAGATTTCATGGAGGTAAACTTCAGACTGTGCTCAGAAATAAAAACCTGAACTACACCAGCCACATTTATGAAATGCCCTTTTCTGTCCTTTCTTTAGTGTTTCTCATTTTCTCTCATTTCTTGCTTTCTGTATGTCCAGATGATTTCATTATAGTGAACCATTGTTTATTTCTCATTAGTTGCATTAGGAGAAATGGTTAAGATGAATTAAGATGGGCAGTAGCTGGCCATGCCACCCTGAGAGTAATTAAATGTAACACAGCAAGTGTGGAAATTATCTTGGTGGCTTCAAGCCTTTGAGTTCCAATTCAGGCCTTGAACTCCCCCTCTACCAGTGATTAACTAGCTGGTTACCTGGATGTTGTGCAATAAGTACTTTTGGCTTGATGTCCTAGTTCATGGTAGAAATTCACACTAATTCACCACTTTTCTTGATGTCCTCAAATGTTATTTTACCCAGAGAATGTAGTTAGAAAATTTCTGTCAAAATTCTGTCATAATATTCTAAGTTTAGTTTTTTAGTAGCCTTTGTCACATGCATTCTTATTTTTAAAATATAAAAGCCATGTGAATTATTATGCTATCGCCATATATATGTGTACATGTGTGTGTATGTGTGTGTGTGTGTGTGTGTGTGTGTAATTTTCCACCCCCCAAAGAGGTGAATTTTTTAAACCAAATGAAAATAAAATTTTCATAGGGTGCAGGGCAGAGCAAATGCTCATCACAGACTCATCTGACAAGTCTCTTTCAAGAGCCTGTCCACAGATTGAAGATTCACTCTTTGCTCAATTTGCATCCTTGGCCCAATAAATGTTTTATGACCTCCCTCTATGAGCACTCACAGCCAGAAGGAGGTAATGCAAAATTGATCTGTATATTAAAACTGCTGAGCCAAGCGGGCTTGCTCCTGGAATTACACTGATTATGTGTGTATGATTCAACAGGCCCTATTGAAATACCATAGAATTTGAAAAAGACACCCATCAGCTGCATTTTTTATACACACAGTTTTCTTCTTTTCCTCCCCTCTTAGCCCTATGAACCAACTCCCATATTCATATCTTTGGTCTCATGAATAGCAATAAATGTTTTCAGGAGAGAAGATGCTTTGCCATCATGCTCAGCAGTTTATTATTTCTAGAACAGGAGGAAGGGCATGGACCTTGGAACCAAATGCACAGGGGTTGAAATCCCAGTTCTGTATTTATTTGCTATGTGGATTTGGGCAAATTATTTTATTTCTCTGGGCCTTATATTGCTATTTGAAAGCATAGATAATAATATCCACCTACCCGAATTGCTGCAAATATAACTGGTATAGCCAGGCTTTGGTTATCTGTGGATTTAAAATGAGGCCCGTTTCTTTTAGTATCCATGTTATGATGGTGTGAATTAATACTAGTGAAATAGGTTCCCTTAAAACATGCCCTAATTATTTCTGTAAATGACACCAGGTTCTCTCTTATATGCCTTAAGAACAGGTTCATTCAGTATCTTCATTTTTTTTTTTTGACAAACTCTCAAAATATTTATTTATATGTACTAGTCAGGATTCTCCAGAGAGACAGAACAAATAGGATATGAAAATAGATCTATGAGAGGAGATTTATTAGGGGAATTGGTTCATGTGAGTATGAAGGCTAAGTCCCATGATAGACCATCTGCAAACTGGAGAATGGCTCAGTTCAAGTTCTAACGCCTCAGAACCAGGGAAGCCAAATGGGTAGTTCTCAGTTTGAGGACAAAGGCCTCAGAACCAGGGGTGCCAGTGGTATAAGTCCTGGAATCCAAAGGCTGGGGAACCTGGAGTTCTGATGTCCAAAAACAGGAGAGAAGAGTATGTCCCAGCTCCGTGAGATAGAATAATACACTTACAGTTTGCTCTGTTTTTCTCTCTGGGACCCCAGCAGATTGGATGGTGCCTGTCCATATTGAGGGCAGATCTTTCCCACCTAGTCTACTTAGGCTTGCATGCTAATTTCCTCTGGAAACGCACTCATGGACACACCCCAAAATAATATTTTACCAATTTTTTAGGTAGTCCTTAAGGTAGTCTTATCAACACTTAAAATTAACCATCATTTTATATAACAACTATTTGTATCAAGACCTATTTTGTGCCAGTGTCTTTTCTAGCACACAGTTGTATAGTGAATAGGATAGACAAGGCCCCTGTTTTCATGAAGCTTATAGATGATGGCAAGTGAGTGAGGGAGTCAGAAAAAATTTATAAATAATTATAGATAAGAAAAAATACTCTAAAAACAATAAAACAGAGCAATGCTGTAAAAATTGGCTAGCAAGGTGGTATAAGAGAGCAACAATAGAAATGATAGTGAGGAAAGTGTTCTCTGAGAAGTTAACATTTGAGCTAAGACTTGGATGGTGAAGATGAAGCCCATTGGAGAAGATCGGAGGTATAGGAAGAACATTCCAGACTGAAGGAGCAACAAATGCAAAGTTCTAAGATCTACCGAGTTAGAACAGCCAAGGAAAGGGGAGTGTAGTGAGAAAGGTATATGGTGGTACAAGGTAGTCTGAGAGTTGTGCAGGGACCAAATCATGAATCGGAAGACAATTGGAATGACTGAAAGATATTGACATGCTTGAAGAAGGAAAGCTGCACAATGTGATTCAGCTTTGTAAAATTCTGGCTGTTGGTTGAGTAAGAATATGGGCAAAATGATGGAAATAAGGGGAAATATTTTGACTGTTATCATAGTCCAGGTAAGAGAAGATGGTGGCTGGCTTTACTAAGGAGGTAGAAGTGGAGAGAGAGAGAAGTAAAGGGATTTGAGTTCTACTTTGATAAGAACTGATATGACTTGATAGACTGGGTAAAGAAGTCAAGAGGATTCAAAAATGGTGCCTACATTTAGTTATTTAGTGATATTTACTGACATGGAGAAGAAATAAAAAAAAAATTTCAGTGGAAGCAGGGTAGCACAGGGCAGAACATGAGTTGTATTTTTGATAAGTTATGCTTACACTTACTGTCAAATATCCAACTGGAGATGTCAAGCAGTTATATATAAAGTCTGAAATTCAGGGTTGAGAGAAAGATTACATATTTAAAATTGAGAGCAAGAAAAAATATGTATATATATGTGTGTGTGTGTGTATATATATAAAACATTTAAAGCAATGGGTCTGGCTGAGTTACTGGGGAATATAAATGGGAGATAAAAGAAGTTGTAGGACCAACACTAGGATACTCTAATACTTAGATATTGGCTAGAAAAGAGGAGAAAGTAAAGAAGATTAAGAGAGAAAATCAATGAGGCTGGAAATGAGATTATGTATGATATTTTGGAATTTTTTTTTTTTTTGTGACCGGTAATGGGATCACAACCCTCGGCATGTTGTCATCCGCACCACGCTCAGCCAGTGAGCACACCGGCCATCCCTATATAGGATCCGAACCCGCGGCCTTGGTACTACAAGCACCGCGCTCTCCTGAGTGAGCCACAGGGCCAGCCCGATATATTGGAATTTTTAAAAAAATGTTTCAAAAAGTTGAGAGTGACTATGTAACATACTGCTGAGAAATAAAGCAAGAAAAGAAAGAGAAAGAATTATCAAATTTGGCAACAAGGAGATCATTGACAAGATCTTGATAAGATCTGTTTCATTGGAATCTAGAGAGTGAGAAAGTAATTGAAATGAGCTGAAGATAGGATAGGAGAGAGGAAGAGGATATAGACAACTTTATTGAGACATTTGACTGCTGAGGGAAGTAAAGAAAAGAGACTCTCTAAAAGGACATAACAGGTCGATTTTTTTTATTTTTTTAATGGCAGATAATAGAGGCTGTGTATGTGTAAATCTTAACAATCCTTGGAGGAGAATAAATTCATGATAGAGGAGAGGAAGGGAATCATTGTCACATTGAAATCTTTGAAGCAATGTCTATAGAACACAGGTTCTTTGCCTGGAATTTGATAGATAAAGAACTATTATCTCATTGGAGGAGAAAAGAAAGCAGAGGATGTTGTTCATTACATCAAAAAAAAAAAAAAAACAAGAAAAAAACAAGTAACCCAATTAAAAAATGGGCAAAAGAGCTAAATAGGCATTTCTCAGAAAGCAGCTATGCTCACCACTACGCCACCAACGTCCGGAAAATAGGCATTTCTCAAAGGAATATATACGAATGGCCAACAGACACATGAAAAAATGCTCAACATCACTCAGCATTCGGGAAATGCAAATCAAAAGCACTTTGAGATACCATTTCACTCCAGTTAGGATGGCTAATATCCAAAAGACTAGGAATGATAAATGCTGGTGAGGTTGCAGAGAATAAGAAACTCTCATACATTGTTGGTGGGACTGCAAAATGGTTCAGCCTTTATGAAAAAGGGTCTGGAGATTCCTCGAACAATTACAGATAGATTTACCATATGACCCAGCTATTCCACTGCTGGGAATATACCCAGAGGAAGGAAAATCATCAAGTCAAAGGGATACCTGTTCTCCAATGTTCATTGCAGCACTATTTACAATAGCCAAGAGTTGGAACCAGCGCAAATGTCCATCATCAGATGAGTGGATACGGAAAATGTGGTATATCTACACAATGGAATACTACTCTGCTATAACAAAGAATGAAATACTGCTACTCACAGCAAAATGGATGGACTTAGAGAAAACTGTATTAAGTGAAACAAGTCAGGCACAGAAAGAGAAATACCACTTGCTCTCACTTACTTGTGGCAGCTAAAAATAAATAAATAAATAAATAAATAAATGTATAAATAAATAAGTGGCAGGAAGGGGGAAGAAGACACAACAATCACAACAATTCCTTGAATTTGTTAAGGCAAGTGAGCAGATATGATGCAGATGGGGGGGAGAGAAGAGAGGGAGCAGGGAAAGAGGAACAGGTAAAGGGACATGAAAATCAAATTCAATGTATGTTGAGAAGTTAAAGTTAAAAAAATAAAATAATAAAATAAATGGTGAATTGCTGGTCGTGGGAGGGGTTGGAATAAATTGCTAAAGGGCTACAAAAAGAGTTCACATTGTGTAATGATAAAATTAAAAAATTAAATTAAAATTTAAAAAATACATAAAAAGAATAATCTGTGATCTGAAATTTTCTTCTGCTTCTGCTTACCATATTCCTGCCTTTACTGGTAATATGATCTCCCTTACACGCTCTCCTTTCCCATCAGTTACCTCCTCTCTCCATTTTACCTGTTGATTGTCATCAGACAAAAGTTTCTAATACATAATTTTAAATTATTTTGTGAAAAGCATGCCAAGTCCTTTGTCCTCTGTTTCATCTACTATCCATGTTCATTTCTCACTGTTCCCCACACTCTGTTCCCTTTAGACTAGGAAACTGCTCAATTCTACCCCTGTGCTTTTCCTAAGTGCATTCCTTCTTTTTGAAATGCTATTCTTCTTCCTCTTCAGTCATTTAAATGATATTTAGTTTTTCAAGGCTTACCACAGGTCTCAGCATTGACAGATTTTCAAATTAAAAATACTGAGTACATTTATTAAAATTCTTCCTCCCTCACCCAGTGAGAATATTGACTATGTGATACATTAATGGTTTGTGTTAGACTGGCATAAAAAGATGCATTATTTAAGAAAAAGATAAATTTGTGTAAATGTATAAAAAAAATTGAAGAAAATTCCATTTGATTATTCCATTGTCTCAGTGGAGGACAAGGTAAGATTATTATGTAAGAGTAGAAAACGAGGAGGACTTTGTTGGAGGGGCTGTTTAAGGAGAGAAGAGAGGATGTGAAATAGCCACTGAAGGCAGAGGGAATGTGAACTTATAAAAAAAAAAATGTTCTAGGATTGCCCAGCTAGTACCTTCTGAGAAGGAAATGAATTTAAAGTGAGACCCACCAGTAAAGTGGGATACCTCTGCCTCTGTTGCTGCAAGGTTTCATGAAAACACTACTCCACAGAAAAGGCTCTATTTGTGATTGCTGCTGCTGCCCCGGCTCTGGCTGTGACAGGGACTATTCTCTTTGCCACTCCTTTCCAAGCATAAAACAAGCACTTCAGAGCAAGGTCAGGCTGCAAATTGTTTACAAGATTTTATTGATGGTTTACACACAGTAGAAGAAAGCAAAGATGGTGTAAATTTAAAAGTATTCTTGGATAATAGCTACTCTTGGAGTTCACAGGAGCATTTTCAAGAAAGGCCTGATGAGTATTTTCATGCCTATAAATCAACTGGCTGTCACATAGGTAGCAAGAGCCAGTTTACTTCCCTCAAAAAGAATACCCTTGAAAATGACCACATTATTCCATGCACCAAATATGCCAAGACCCTGGGAGTAACGATACTCCATTCTCATCCCAGTCTAAGGTCGTTCAACTCCTAATTTTTTGTCCCCTAGATCTTCTTCCTTCCAGGCTGGCTGACAGTAGTAATACTAATTCACTTTTTTTGTTATGATATTATTTTTTTTCCCATTTTTTATATTATGATAAAATACACCTAACATATAATTTACCATCTTTTTCATTTTAGACATAATGTTCAGTGGTTGTAAATACATTCATAATGTTATACAACCATCACCATCATCCATATCCATATTACTTTCACTTTGTAAAACTAAACTTACATCTGTCAAACTGTAATTTCCCCCTTCCCCAATCACTGGAAACCACCACTGTGCTTTCTGTTTCTATTATTCTGATGTTTTGACTACTCTAAGTGTCTCATATAAGTGGAACCATATGATAGTTATCTTTTTGTGACTATCTTATTTCACGTACCACAATGCCCTCAAGGTGGTAGTGTATGTCAGCACGTTTATTCTGCTTGTGTCTTCGTATCTAAAGTGAGCATCTTATAGCATGTAGTTGGATCATGTTTTCTTTTATCCATTCTTTCTTTCTTTCTTTCTTTTTTTTATTTTGAAATCCATTTATTTTATTTTATTTTTTTTACATGCCCAGGCATAATTTTTTTTTCCCTTTAAATTTTTATTTTGTCAATATACAATGAGGTTGATTATTATGGCCCATCACCAAAACCTCCCTCCCTCCTCCCTCTCC
>NW_007728934.1:0-45558 GCF_000696425.1 Galeopterus variegatus
GGCCGGCCGCGGGGCGGGGTTCGAGGCGCCTGCTGAGCCGCGGGTGGGACTGGGGTGACCGAGACGGGAAGCCCCCAGGGCCTTCCACGTGCTGGGACAGCGTCAGGTGCGGAGGAGAAACCTGAAGCGGTGCTGGGCTAGCAGGGGCGCATCGGAAAGAGGAGGGGACGATGGAGCTGTGCGGACTGTGACCCCGGCTCCCTGACCTAGCGGCACGCGAGGGGGGGGATCTTGCAGGAGTCACGGCTGCCGGGTGACCCGAGTGCGTCTGTTTTCTTTCTAAATTCTCTGTATTGCTGTTATATGACTTTGACAATTTTAAAAAGTCTTAAATGTGGCCACCCATGGAGAGAAAAAAAAAAGAAAAATGGACGGATGAATACCTGCAGCGTCTCCGGGAGCAGCCTAGTCGTGGTACCAGGGGGTCGACTGGTTTATCAGATCTTCTATCTTGTGCCCTCTACAATTGCCTATTATTTTATAATAAGAAAAATGTCATACAATTAGGAGGGAACACCCTTCTTCCTAAGATGTCACTAGGGTGTCCCTCGCCCCCTGGGCAGGACAGGGCCTGGACTTTGAGAAGGTCAGGCCTTCTTCCCTGTGAGGCAAGGCCAGGGAGAGCCTGAGGACCCACCCACAGGGACCCGTCCCCTTTTCTGAGCCTGTCCTGCAGGAGGCTCGGAGATCCCCACCTCACTGCAGCTGAGCAGATCTGATCTCATCCAGGACTCTGGGCTACAGGGTTGCAGCCAATTTTCTAGGCCAGCAGCCTCACAACCATCCTCCAGGTATAATGTCCTTTCTACAGATGGAGAAATGGAGGCTCCGGAAAGTAACAGGCTCCGCCCAAAATGACACCCACAACCAGTGGCAGAGCCAAGGCCCCATGGGTGTCAGACACCCACTGCTGGGGTTTGGATTTCCCTTTATAGCACCCAGTGTTCAGAGGGAGGCCCATGGACCGGGTGATGATGCTGTGTGGCGCAAGCTGGTGGTGCATCTGCCTGTACCCTTGGGGCCAGAGGACCCTGCCTAAGCCCCAGAAGGCCCAGGGCCTGGCCATGCCCCTCTTAGGGTCCAAGCAGTGTTTCTGGGCATGCTGGAAAGGGTTGGAGGAGGAAGGAGAGAGCATTGCGCTGGGCAGCCGTGACCACTCCTGGCCCCTCCCAGCCCCTCGCACTGTGGCTGCAGCAGGCTATGTGGCCCAGCTGAGGGGGTCCAGTCACAAGCCCAGGAGGCTGATGGGGAACCTCCTGGGAATGAAGGGGGAGTCTGGCCCCCAGGCTGGTGCAGGTGGGAACACACCCAGAGGCCACAGCTCCTGGCCACACTGTGCTCAGGCTCAACGGCACCCCCAGCCCTGCCCAGTGCTCACAGGAAGCCCAATTGCCTCACTTGCCCTGAGGGGTGTGGGGAGGGCTCACAGATCAGCCTTGACCTTCCCACCCCAAGCCCACCCTGAGCCCTGCTCCAGGCTAGGTGCTCAGCCACTGCCAAGCCAGGGAGCTTCCCTGAATCTGGCCCTAAAATGTGATGCTCATGGATGCTAGGCCCCGCTCCTGGGCCCAAAGCCAGTGCCCTTCACTCATTCACTCCGCACACAGATTCATCCACCCCTGCACATCTCACGCACCCGTCCCCTCCCCGCTGGACAACAGGGCCCACTGCATCAGAAACAGCCAGCAGGTGGAGAGGTGGAGGGGGCACTGCCGCAGGCTGAGGAGGGGGCTGGGTCAGGCCTGGCCGGCTCTCCCAGGACCCCTCTGGCAACCAATAGAGAGGACACGGTGAAGGGCCAGGCTCCCACCAGGGCGCCCGCTGCAGGTAGGGAGCAGGGACCGCGAGCGGATCTGTGGGTGGAGGTGCAATAAGTCTCAGGGCTTGGGTTCCTCCCTCAGAGCAATCTGGGGAGGGGAGGGCTGCTCTTCCTTGGCCTTGGACTTGGACTCTGAAGGCCGGCAGGTCTGCCAGGCTTTCTAGAAACTCTATGGGCCAGCAAGATGCTCACAGCTCTCTGGTGGCCCCTGAGCCCTGGGAGGGGGAGCCCAGGCGGCCTCAGTCTCCTACCTCTTGGTCTCAGGGCCCGCCCGAGCCCCTACCAGAACTGGTGGGAAAGGGGCCCCATGTCCCTACACAAAGTCTTGGGAGGACTCACCCGCCCAGCTGGGCCCTGCCACCACCCTGCAGAGTGAACTCGGGGTTCTGGGGCCCTGTGGGTCAGAGGTCAGAAGGACACAGCCCCACCTGGGCCTGGCCCCTGGGGGACCAGTGAGCATCCTCAGTGAGTCAGAGCAGACACTCACAGCTGGGTCTGGGGGAGCAACAGTGAAGGCCCAGGCCCATCCTCTGTCTGCCGGCAGTGGCCAGTTGAGCACCATAGAAAAAGCAGTAGGCGAGCTGTGTGCTTGCTCCCAGAACAACCCGTTTTGTGGCCAATTCCACACTGCCCAGGAAAGGATCCTCTCTCTGTCATCATCCCATGGCCTCCTGACTTATCCCACCCCTAAACTTTCAGCATTCAGTCCTCACTGAATTGCAGGGGGCCTGCCTGTGTGGCTTCTACTCTACAAATCTTTACTGAGCACCTACTGTGTACCAGACTGCCTGCCCTGGGGGGCCCATTCCATCAGGGAGGTGGCCAGTGGTCCCTTGCTGAGAAACTAGCTTGATGGCACACCACAGCATGTCATTACACCCGTGGGTCCCGCGAGTGTGGGGACAGCTTGTATCTATCCTGACAGCTGAGAGGACTCAGAGACTGGGGTCATGGGACAGCTGACCAGTAGAGTCACTGGGCAGCGCCTTCACACTGGCTGGAACAGCTCCTCCATGCCGTTGCTCCACATGGCTGGTTGGGCTTCCCCACAGCATGGCAGCTGGCTCCCAGCTGAGCAACCTAGAAGAAAGCGCACACACATCGTGCATCGGAAGCCACTCCCACCCTGCAGCATTGGTCCAGGCATCCAGAGGGCAGACCCACCTCGTGTAAGTCACGTGGAGGAAGAGCGTATGGGCTCAGACACACCAGCAGCATCTTTGGAAATATAGTCTGCCAGAGTGGGTGTCACAAGACAGAACATAAGACAAAGATAAAAGTGACAGTGTATTCGTTTCTTACTGCGGTGTCACAAATGACCCCGAGTTTACCAACTTGACACAACACACACTGGGTCTCACATCTTCTGTGGATCAGGATCCGGGCAGGGTTTTGCTGGCCCCTGCTGAAGGTCTCCCAGGCCATAGTCAAGGTGGTGCGGGCTTCAGTCACATCTGGGACAGGGAAGGGTCTGCTTCCAAGCACCGTCAGGTTGTTGGCAGAATTAATTCCTTGAATCTGCAGACCAGAGGGCCTGGCTTCTTACTGGCCCTGGGCTTGCAGGGCTCCCGGCCACGTGGGGCCCCCCACCTCTGGGCCCCCAGAGAGCTCTGGGTCAATGTGGCCTCATGTGAGGGGGAACGGTGAGGTCGGGCTGCCCACCATGCAGCCCCCCACAGCCACCTCAGCCGACCTCCAGGGTCCACCGGCTCTGTGTGCCTCAGCCTGCGAGCACAGGGCAGCCAGCGCGCCCCAGGTCCCAGCGCTGGTGGCTGCGTCCCGCCCGGCACGCACACCTGGGTGGACCGTCGCACCCACAGCACATGGGGCTTCTTAATCTCACCCACAACACTCTGTGCTGAGCGACCTGTGCGAACTTGGATGGCCCTTTCTGTCCCCTTGCATTCAGTGGGAAAAGCAGCTCCCGAGCTCGGGCGGTGAGTGCCTGCTGAATGGAAATCGCCACGGGAATTGGGAATCGGAAGCTCCTCTGTCGGCAGACACAGGCTCTGAGTTTTCTGGGCTGGGGGCTGCGTCTCCCCCGCCCCCTCTCCCCTCCCATTGTGGCAGGCGGGGCCTCCTCCCCACACAGGGGCTCATTTGCATTTAAAAAGAGGAGCCAGTTAAGAAGGAAAAAAATTTTTAAAATCAGGGCCCGCTGGGAGTGACTCCTCAGCCTGTCCCCCGCCCCAGCACTTATGGAGCACCTGCTGTATGCCAGGCACCATCGGGGTGGGGGGTGCACACTCAGCCACTAACAAGTCCAAGCTCCCGCCCTTCTGGAGCTCAGGTTCAGCTGGAGGTGGATAGCGGGCACTAAGAGACCCAGGTTGGCACCATCGGTGCAGAGAGACAGGACGGGCAGCAGTGGGCCCAAACTAGGAAGGAGCAGATGTTGAGGAAGGGGCTCCAAGCTGTCCCACCGCAGACACGCACCCTTCTGTCTCCTCCAGGTGAATCCAGGCAGCATCCCGCTGCCCACCGGCACCCCCTCCTCAGTCAGCACCTCCTCCAGGCACACGGGGGCGCAGACCCACACACGGAAGCCATCATTGCTCCTGTACCCCCAGTCGCCCTTGACTGCCCACGGCTGCCATCTCTGCGGCTGCCACATCTCTCCTGGACAGGGCAATAGCCCTCAGCCCTTGAACACCAGCCAAAGACAGAGTGTCATCAGCCTGGAGCTGGGTGGCCAGGCCCGTGCTTGGGACCTGGCTGTGCCCCATCAGTGCCCTGGGCCTCGCACGTCCCTGCTGCAGGCTACCACCCTCAGCTGCTCGTGTGGACTTGAGGGCTCAGCATAGACATCCCCTCCTTGGGAGGCCTTCCCTGTCCTGACCACCCCCTGGGGGAGCCCACAGAGGCCACGTCACTGTGCTGGCTACCCTCCTGAGGGGCGCCATCCACTGCCTGACTTTGTGGCCATCACCTGAAGAGCCATGTGACCCGGGTGGCACCTGGGAGGATGGAGGGGCTCTGTCCCCATCCATCAAAGCTCCATGTAGTGCCAGCCCTGCTGTCTCCTACCTCAGCATCAGCAGGAAGCCCTGGGCCCAGTGAAGCCGGATGTGCCCATGTCCTGCCCTGAGATGAGGGACGGGGTGGGGAGCCATGCTCTGCGGAGAGGAAACTGGCTCCAGCACCGTCTGCAGTCCATCACCACCTCTTCTGCCTGCTCTGCATTGGGCCAGGTCGCTGCAGGGGCTGGAGAGAGCCGCAGGGCACTGACTCTCTGGGTCCTGAGCTCCCAAGTCCCTGCATCAGTTTCCCTGGCAGAGCAGCCATTGTCCATTGCCTGCTGCCCCTTGGTACAACAAGGCCAGAGTGACCAACAGAGCCACGGGGACTTGTGACCAGGCAGAGCTCAGGGCTGCACAAGGTCCCTGTTTAGGTCTGTGGAGTCGTGGAGAGTGCTGGACTGGGGACCAGGACCCAGAGTGGCCTCCTGGAGGGCAGTGCCTGGCCCTCCCTGAGCCTTCTTGCCACTGCTTCTGGGCAGTGGGCTGCACTGGGGGACAGTGGAGCCTGCATGGGTGCTTGGTAAGCCCTGGCCATGGTGGGGCAGAGCTGTTTCCCAGGTGAGTGTGCGGGGCCAGAGGAGCAGTCCCCTCAAAGTGGGTCTCCTCACAGTCCCTGGCAGGCAGGCGGGTGGAGGGGGAACTCCCATCCACCGTGGGTGTCTCGGGACTGTGTGCCACAGCGGGGTGGCCGAGCAGCACTGCCCGTGAGTGAGCCAGCTGCCCACCGGGCTTGCCGGGGGCCGCCTGCAGTGGACACTTGACAGCAGCATTACCCTGCGGCACGAGGGTCTGCCTACCTCATGCCTACCCGGTGCCCACCCCTGAAGCCTGGGTTCCCAGAGGATGGTCAAGTGCACGGAAGCAGGTGGAGGTGGGGAGGGAGCGGCCACAGCTTGGAATCCAGCCGCAGGACCGACAACACGCAGGGAGAGGACGGAGGACTCATCCCCCAGTGTCGTCTGATGGTCAAAGTTCTGCACTTCCGGCAAGCCTCATGGGGGGTGTCCAGGGAGCCTGCCTGGGACCAGGGGCTGCCCATCCACGTGGGCAGGCTGGCTCCAGTGGGTACCCAGGGTAGACACTGCCGAGTGGCCCTGAAGGTCAGGAATGGGAGTGGGGCTGGGGCCAGAGGCTGTTGCCATCCCTGGGAAGCTGCTCCTGCGCTAGGATGTCCTGCTGCTGCAGGCTGCACCCCCTTTCTGCAGTCTCCCGTTAGTGCTCAGGCCAGGACCACAGCCCCTTGGCAGCTCCCTGAGGAGGGATGGTGGGTGAGGCCAATCTGCTCGCTCCTCCGAGGGCCCACCGCTGGCGAGGAGGGTCCCCCAAGTGAGGCGTCCAGGGGCCACAAGGCCCTGCATGTGTCCAGCCAGTGCAGGCAGGGGACAGGCCCAGTAGGGCCCAGGCTCAGAGGGGTCCAGCATTGGGGACTTTGCTCAGTTTATTGATAGGGTGGGAGTGGGGCTTTGCTTCCAGCCAGATACAACTTCCAGAATCTACCATCCTGCCCCACGCAGCTGCAGGGGAGCAGGGGACACACGCCATGCCCAGGGACCATGGTGGAGATAACAGCAACAACCCTCCTTCTGGAGATGATTAAACCCCACTGTGTCACTGGGCACTTGCTCTGGGCCCCCCCTATGAACCAGCCTTGTCCTTGTCCTCTCTGAGGACTGTCAGGATGCCCCTCTTAGGGCAGGGGCAGGAGCTGTGGTGGGAGGAAGATACAACTTCCAGAATCTACCATCCTGCCCCACGCAGCTGCAGGGGAGCAGGGGACACACGCCATGCCCAGGGACCATGGTGGAGATAACAGCAACAACCCTCCTTCTGGAGATGATTAAACCCCACTGTGTCACTGGGCACTTGCTCTGGGCCCCCCCTATGAACCAGCCTTGTCCTTGTCCTCTCTGAGGACTGTCAGGATGCCCCTCTTAGGGCAGGGGCAGGGGCTGTGGTGGGAGGACCCTGCACCCTTGTTTGCTGTGGCCTCGTGGGGGCCGAGCGTCCCTCCCACTCGAGTGGACCGAGCCACGGCACCCACTTTGGCTAAGGGGACCCTCGTGGGTATGGTATTGGCAGAGGCCTGAGCTGCCCATCAACCTGGGCCTAAAACAGATGGCAGAGGATGGGGGGCTTGTGTAGCAGACCAGGACAAGGTGCCAAGTGGCAGGTGGGGACTCGGCGTCCAGGCTGCAGAGGTTTGTCACACAGTGGCACAGAGCACCAGGAGGGGCTGCTGGCCCGCCTCCCCTGGGGGCCCTCTTGGGAGGATGCTTCAAAAGGGCTGCACCTCATTTTTCGGGAGGGGCGGGGGAGGGAGGAGGAAGAGGGTCAATGCCCTGTGCCCCTGCAGGTCTTGCCCTACCCAGAACCCCCTGCAGAGGACACTATCACAGCTAGGCTGCCCAGTCGGGCCCCCAGAACAAGATGCCCTCAGGCGGGCCTGGCGGCTTCCATCCCCAGCTTGGCCACAGCCTGTTGCATCCTAATAAACAGAGCCCCACTCTGGGCCTCCCCGACCCCAAATTCTGTTGGCTCAGCCATGAGGAGAGGCTGCCCCGGACCCCTGAACCATCCCAGGGAGGTGGGAAAGCGGCTGATACTCCTGCCAGAGGTGGCGACGGTCAGGACTAGCCAGCCAGACACAGGACAGAACCTTTATTGCTGAACACGAAATGCCAACCAGGGAGAGGCCTGGCCAGTGGCCTCTTCCCCAGGCAGGAGTCTTGGGTGGGGAGGGTGGGGGGGACACTGCCACATCCATGGCAGGGGACGGGCCTGGGGGTGAGCGCTGCCCAGCACCCCGGCAATGGGGGACTTGGGGGCAAATCCTAGGTTTGCAGTGGGGCACACAGGCCAGCTTCCAGCCTGAGGGAGGAAGACACCCTGGGCACACACTGGTCCTGGAAGGCTGAGTGCCAGGCTGGCAGAGCAATGCCCTATGGGGCTTGGTGGTGGGCAGCTCCTCCTCTGTGGCAGGGTGGTGGCCAGAGCCTACTTCCTTTCCAGGGAAAGGGTCTGAGGTAGGTGTGGGCTGGTCCCCAGGGCCCTCACAGACGCGGCTTGATGTGCAGAGGCTTCCCTGTGCAAAGAGTGCAAAGGTCAGGTAACAGGCAATCCACAGCCAGGGGGGGCCTCTCCACCCCCAAAGCTCCTAGTCTGACCCTCAAGATGGGGGAGACTCTATCAGCTCAGTCCTGCATGGTGGGGGCTGCAGACACTCCCTGAAGTAGAGAGGGGGACAGAAGCTCCGATATGCTGTCGTCCTCAGTCCCTGCTGGCCTGCTGCCCCCAGGCCCTGGCTAGCCTCTCTGCTCATCTAGCTGTGGTGTGGCCAGGCCATGGGATCGAGGGGGAAGGAGCTGAGCGGCCAGCAGGGTCCTCCTGCTCCGCACCATGCAGGGCCTCTCTGGGTGGTGGGCAGGGTGCGGGTGGGAGCTGTGCCAGGTGTGCTGGGCTATGAATAGCAAGTGCACACTGGCGTGCAGACACGCTCCCCGCACGCTCACACCAGCCGTGAGGCTGCCAGACGCACACGAGGGGGGCGCCGCACATTCCACATGAGAAGTGGGGTGTGTGCGAGCACATGGTTGGCGGGCCGGAAGCAGGAGGGGCAGGAGGGAGACGTTCCCCGCAAGGCGCATGCACACTTGCTGGGCACCGGTCCCTCACTTCCTCCTCCATGAATGCCACCCTGGAGGCATCACAGCATCCTGCTGACCACAGACATCTCTGTATGGCTGCCCACAGGCCTGGCACCACCTGCCTGTCCCCTGCAAGCCCGCCTCTTCTACGGGGTCCCCTCTTCAGGGCTGATGGCCCCATTCACCTGCTCAGCTGAGCCTGGGCCTGGCCCAGGCCTCAGATTCACTGGTTTCTGCCCCGTCGGCCTCCACCCCTACCAGGTGGTGGCTTCAGCAGGTGCAGCCTGGCTTCCTGCCCAGAGACGGTCCCAGGCTGACCTTCGCCTGCCCCTGCAGCTCCCAGTCCTGGGCAGGCCACGTGAGGCCTGAGTAAGGAAGGATGCTCTGACAGGGCCACCGGGCAGGGGAGGTCTCTGGAACCTTTCCTCGGCCCTGCCCAGCCCACACATAGAACCCCTTAGCACCTGGCCTACCTTCTCTGCTGAAATTGGTTGCTGGGTTCCTGATCTTTTTCTTTTAAAAAAGTGACTGCTCAGGGCCCCGTCTGCTCCCCACCCCAGAGAGGCCCACCCAGACGGAGGGAGCTGGTGCCCCAGTCCAGGTGGGCGGGGGACGTGGCCGCTGCTTTGCACCCCCGACATGGAGGCTGTGAACAGGCGGTGGCCCCTCTGAGGCAGGCGTTTGAGCGTGCTCAGCGGGGCTGCTGGAGAAGGCTGCAGCCAGCATCTTCCATTAACGTTACGACCGTGAAATATGACAATAAAATGATAGCCGTATGGTCGCAAATTTGCAGCCCGCCGAGCTGCGTGGGGTTTATCGTCACTCAAACGCGCGGAGAGCTGTAAAATGTTTACAGAAAGGGTCGTTTGCAGCCATAAAATCCTCTTTTCTCTCCTAAACAAGGCTGAGTGGAGCCATTTACCAAGCCCCAAATGTTCATCAGGGGAGAGGGAACATCTGTTCTCTCCAGGAGTGTGCGGTGATCTTCCAGAACAAATTAACAGAAATGGGTGCTTTCTAATTAAATCAGCCCTCGGCTGGGGTGGCCCAGGCGGGCAGACCCTGCCCGTGGCCAGCAAGTGCACTCACAGCCCCTGCTGGACGCATCTTGGCCCCACCTGGAGATTCTGACTCAGTAGCTCTGAAGTGGCCATTTAAAAAGACCCCTGTGCCTGTGCTGGGCTGGGCTCAGGAGGGGCTGGGCTGCCTACCTGAGTCCTTGATGGGTGGGCTCCTGGGGGTCCGGGCCCCAGGCTGGCCCCCTGGGCTGGGTGAGGACTGCAGGGAGATGAAGGAGGGCAGCTTGTAGAGGCTGCCAGAGCCGGTCACCACCGAGGTGGCCTCCTCCCGGAAAGATGGCTCCTCCTGGTCCAAGGAGGGGGAAGGAAGGGAGGAGGAGGACAGAGAGGAGGATGGGGGGGGGGAGGAGGAGGAGGAGGAGGAGGAAGAGGAGGAAGAGGAGGAAGAGGAAGAGGAGGAGGAGGAGGAGGAGGAGGAGGAGGAGGAGGCGGCGGCGGCGGCAGTTTTGGACAACAAGGGAGAGGCTGATGCTAACACCCGTGGGGAGGCCAGGGCAGCAGCTGTAGAGGGGGCGCCGCTGAGTGTCTGTCTGCGGGGTCGCTGGGCGGCCAAGGGCTTCCTGCAGGAAAGGCAGGGGAGCAGAAGTGTGAGGCTGGGCGGCTGCTTGGGCAGGGCGGGGGCCCAGCAGGGACTGGTGACCACTTGCATGTGCTTGTCCCAGTGACAGGGCTCCTGCCCCTCCCCACTCCTTGCTGCCCCAGGCAGCCACCAGGCATCTCCACCCAGGGTAAAGCCTGAGGCTCCAGCTCCAAGCCTGGCCTTCACCCCAAGGACAGGCTGGTTATGGGGCCTCTGGCCTAGGGCAGCGAGGTCACCCAGCTGGTGAGAATGGCGGTCCCTCACCTTCCACGGCCTCACTTCCTCACCTGCATGGGGCTCCCACACTCACACAGCAGGTAGGCACAATCCGGGGACCCCAAGATGCCTCCTGGGGGCTGGACTTCCTCCACTATCCTGGGATGTGGGTCTCTGAGAAGTCCCCACCTTTCTCCATGGGCAGGGGATGCCTCTGGCTCTGTAAAGCCTTGAGGACCCAGAGTGGGGGCATCTCTGGAGGTCAACTAACTGATCCTGAGCCTTGGACTGATATTTCTTTTCAGGTCTGAGGCCCAAAGAGCTAGGGGTGGGGGCTCAATCCAGAGGGTCTTGAATGTCCCCCAGGGCAGTGAGGGACCATCCCCAAGCTCACACCCACAGCACCCACTGCCCTGTCACCTGGGCCCATGGCCAGCCGAGGCTCTGCTCCTAGGGGCTGCATCACTGGGCCCTGGGGCGTGGGGCACGGCTGCCCTCCGGCCATGGCGCTTCTGGTTGCGGTGGAGCAGCTGGCACTGGGTGCCTCGGGGACACACACCCCTGCGGGCGAAGTCAGGGCACAGCAGCGTGTGTTTCTTCTTGCACTGGGGAAAGAAGGGGCACAGCTGGAAAGGTCGGGTGGAGGCTTTGGCCCTGCCCTAGCGAGTGCTTGGCTCGCCCTGCAGGCTCTGCCCACCAGAGCTTGGGTCCAGAGGCTTCCTGCTGGAGGGCTGAGACCACCAAGCCACAACAGCTCTACTTGGGCCCCCACACCTCCACCCACTCACGAGATACCCTCAGCAACCTGCAGGGACCATGGGCATAGACTGAGGACAGGGACTGGGCCAGCCTGGAGATTCCCAGAGCCCGAGGCCCAGCCACTGCCTGGGGCTCTGCCTGCCTGCTGCCACATCCAGACCCAGCCTGCCTATCTTGGCAGCATGGAGGGCACTGGAGGAAGGTGGGTGGGGCTGGCCAGGCAAGGTCCAGGCTTTGAGCCCGGGGGTGAGGCAGGTCGGCTGAGGCCAGGCAGCACTGTGTCAGGGCTGGGCAGGCACCCGATCCACAGCACCTGTCACATGGCTAATTATACCCTGGGGGGCGGGCACACCAGCCAGCAGGTGCTCCAGGCAATGGCGCAGCCTCAGCTCTGCCCACCAGACCCACAGGGAAACATGAAGCTTCTGCCCAAAGTCCCAGTGGTCAGCCTGGCCTGGGGACTGGGAGCTCAGGGCAGGGCCTGCCTTTCCTGGGCCCACCCCATCCTTCCTGGGCTCAACTCTGCAGCCGGGCTGTGTGCCCACTTTGTGCCCAATGCCTTTCCAGGGCAGTGATCCCTTTCTCCCCCACCTCTGCTCTGCAGCTGGCTTAGGTGGGCACAACTTGGAGGAGAGAGCTGAGTCCAGCTTGCCTGATGCCCCCCAACTACTCCTCACGTCAAACCAGATGACAGGTTGCCCCAAAGTGAAGTGTGACGAACTCCCTGCCACAAGGGTGGAGCTCAAAAGCAGCCCCAGTGCTGAGCAGCAGTGGTACTCTCTGTTCATGGGGTGTGGACTGGCACAGCCAACTGGAAATGTGTGTCAACAGCCTTCAAACCGCTTGCCCCCAGGCTGGAGGCACGCTCAGGCTCCTGCTACCTCATTCAGTCGCTCATTCATTACTTCCACATGGAGTTTGAGTGTCCCTTGGACTAGGCCTGGCATAAGGCCCTGAAACCCAGCAGGCCCACCCCAAGGAGTCTGCAGCCAAGAGACAGGTGGCTGTGACAGGCCAGGCTTCAGGGACCGATGGGTGGGGCCTTCTGGAGACGGAGGACGATTTGGGCAGGTAGAGGGAACAGGAGATAGCACGGCCAGAGCCCTGCAAGGCAAGAAAAGAGCCACCTCCAGCATGTGCATGTGTGTGGCCCTGTGAGTGGGCACAGGCATGTGTGGGGACTGTGTGGCATCGCGGGTGTCTCAGGGGTGTGTTTCATCAGATCCATGTGAGTGCAGGGGCGAGGGTGGCTACAGAACACCAGCAGCGTGGTGACAGGGCTGAGAGGGTGCTGCAGGTGGACAACCCACGCTGGGCTCAGACTCAGGAGAACAGACTGTGACACATTGAACTTCTACATTTTCCTTGATCATGTGCTGAAATTTTTGATATTGGGTTAAATAAAATATATTATTTCATCTGTTTTTCTTTTTTTTTCTTTTTTAAGGTGGCTCCTAGAAAGGTGGTATAGCCTGTGCTCCTGGGCTACCAGCCTGTGCAGCAATGTCACTGCTCTGAATGCTGTAGGCAACTGTAACACACAGTAAGTGTCTGTGCATCTGAACATATCTAAACACAGAAAAGGTACAGTAAAAATAGGGTATAAAAGATAAAAAATGCTACACCTGCATAGCATTGGTATACACCATGTCTATATACATATGGTAGCATATGCCTACCATGTGTGCAGCTCACAGGACTCAAAGCTGCTCTGGGGAGTCAGTGAGTGGGTGGGGGCAGAACGTCAAGGCCTCGGTTGTTACTTTGCACTACTGTGGACCCTACAGACACTGTGCACTTGGGCTACACTCCATTTATAAGATATAAAGTAACTGCACTGTGTAGTTAAGACAGCTGTGATGTCAGCCGGCAACAGGACTCCAGTTCCATCGCAATCTTAACAGGACCTCCACTGTACGTGCAGCCCACCGCTGACCAAAGCGTCATTATGTGGCACATGACTGTATTAGAAAAGAAGACCTATGTCAAAAGTTAGTGGGGGAAGGGCCGGCCCGTGGCTCACTCGGTAGAGTGCGGTGCTGATAACACCAAGGCCCCGGGTTCAGATCCCACATAGGGATGGCCGGTTAGCTCACTGGCTGAGCGTGGTGCTGACAACACCAAGTCAAGGGTTAAGATCCCCTTACCGGTCATCTTTTAAAAAAAATAAAAATAAAAATAAAAAATAAATAAAAGTATTTTAAGTGGTTCATTTTTCCAGAATATTAAAGTAGTTAAAAATATTGAAAAAAATGAAAAGGTATATTAAAACTCACAACATTATTTTTAAGTTTAAATATTTTATTTGTACTCAACAGAACTTTTATAATTTTACTTTTCTATCTCTAGTGAAAGCAAACTCATCAGTAATACTTTCCATATCTATTTACTTTTTCTTTTTTCTTTTTTTTCCTTTTTTAAAATTATTTATTTATTTATTGTGGCTGGCCAGTACAGGGATCCAAACCCTTGACCTTGGTGTTATCAGCACCACTCTAACCAACTGAGCTAACCAGCCAGCCTTCAATATCTATTTCTTTGCTTATCTCACTTTCAATCGAGAGAATTGCCATATTTGACAATGTCTTTTGAATAAGTAATGAACTTAAATCTTTGATTCACTTCAGCTTACTGAAATTTCTTTTACAGGATATCATTGTGGCTGGTATTTTTAAAAAGTTCTTAAGTTCACTTTAGAGTTTGAATAAGATTATACTAAGCAAAATTTGTAAATCTGATGTAGAAGATCCACACAGGATGCTGACTTTATTGATATTGATATTGCATACTATTTAAAACTATTTTATATTAAATTTCCACAGTACTTGAAGCATCAGAATATTTAAGAGCCAACTCAATGGCTACTTTGGTAAATCAGATTAACATTTTTTTTAAAAAAGCCCAACTTAAAAAATTTTTTTTTATTGAAACATAGTCAATTGTACATATCTGTGGGGTACGAGTTGAATATCAACATCTGTGTGCAATATGTGATGCTCAAATCAGGATAATTAGTATATTCAACATTATACAATGTAATCGTTTTTTGTGGCCCTTTATCAATTCCTCCCTTACCTCCCCTCCTCCTCCCCCGTTCCTACCTCTGGTAACCTCAGTTCTGTTCTCTCCTTTGGAAATTCAGTGTATTATTGTGATTGTTGTATCTTTTTCTTTCTTTATTTGTTGCAGATTAACTTTCTACCGTTAAAAATTTTAAATCTCAAGACACTTTAATTTCTCCTATCTTCATTTCAATGTAAAATTAGGATGTCTATAATTTCCTCAAATTTTTTTTGCATGACAAAGTGTCTTTACTTTTACTTTTAAATGATTATCAGTACACCAAGTAATAGCATGTTAACAAGTTCTTGAATTCTATTATCCAGTAATTTTGATTAAGAGAAACTAAAAGCAGCCTAAACAATTAGACTACCATTCATTGTTCTAACTCTGAGCCAGAATGGACTAGTTTAAGGCTGGCTGCTGCTTCACACAGGTTACAAATAACTACTTACTACTTTTTCATAGATAAAGCCCCTGACCTTCAAGAAAGTACTAGGGAAAAAAATCATTTAATCCCTTTCTTTCTTCAAAGGATTTTTTTTTTTTTACTAGATCTAAGAAAGAAGTCAACTTTGATATATATGTTGTTTGAGCTAAAAGATATAGGAAGACAGACAATGTATATCCATTAAATTCTAACAAATATGAGGTACAAAGATCTTTGGATAAATTCCAAGTGTGTACTAAAAGAAAGATGCTGCCACGCTCATAGTTGAGAGGCTTACTGTCGAAGAGACAAGTGTCAGTTCTCACATTCAAGACAATCTCAATCAAAATTCCACATTTTTTCTTCAATGTGAGAAACTGAATCTAAAATATATTTCTGGAAGAACGAAGTTCAAGAACAGCTGAAACCACTGAGAAAAAGAACATGGGGAGAGCTTGCTTTATCACTATGAGTAATTATGAAGCTCAAACAGCTGGACATGGTGTCAGGTCAGGAACAACCGAAGAATGGAAAGGTGAGTCCAGAAACAGACCCACACACACATGAAAAGTCCACTTACAGGGACTGCACTACAGACCCACACAGGTGCTGGGGCGGAACAAAACCGGACCCCTACCTCACACCATACACAGAAGTCAATTCTAGTTGGATTACAGATTGAAGTCCTATATATGAAAGACAATATCACAGAACATGTAGATGGCAATTTAGTATGATGGGGGGTAGAGCCGGATTTCTTACACAAGACACTAAGGGTGAAAACTGTAAAGAAAAAGACCAATAACACTACTTCCATGAAAATTAAGAACTTTTAGGGCTGGTCTGGGGCTCACTTGGGAGAGTGTGGTGCTGACAACGCCAGGTCAAGGGTTAAGATCCCCTTACCCGTCATCTTTTTTTAAAAAAAGAAGAAGAAAATTAAGAACTTTTGTTCTTCAAAACATGCCACAAAGAAGTGAAAATATAAACCACAAACTAGGGAGAAGACATTTGCCACTTATGTGACTGGTGAAGGACTAATATCCAGGATATTACATATTTATATATCTTTGCTTATATTTATATCTTATATTTATAAATTTCCTGTAAGAGAAAAGCAACACAATGAAAAAATGTCCCCACCTTCACCAAAAAAATGTCAGGTATTTTTCAGAAGAGAAGGCACAAAGGGCTTAAAAACATAGGAAAAGGTGTTCAGCCTCATTTTAAGTCAAAGAAATCCAAATTAAAAATACAAGACAGCTTTTAATCCTTCCAACGGTCAAGAAGACACAAAAAGGTGAACGTCACTGCGTGCTAGTGAAGAGGCCTGTCTAACAGAGCTGACGTCTGTGCCTGCCGTGGACTCTAAGGCACTGCTTCCCCTAGTGTGCTCCCTGGAGGCCCGGGGTCAGGGGTCTGTAAGGTCAAAACTGTTTTCAAATGACTAATTCATCACCTGCCTTTTTCACGGATGGCAAGGTGACAGTGAGTGGTGATACAAAGCTGGATCCCTAAGGCATTCCACAGGGTGAGGGCCATGGGGGCTGTCTCCCCTGCTGGTCGCAGCAGCCCTTCCCCACCGTTGCCTGCTCCATGCCACGTCGTGTCAGGACAGGGTACGACCATGGCTGCACTGGAGCTGGCACAGAGGATGCAGGGGCTTGGCA
This sequence comes from Galeopterus variegatus, assembly GCF_000696425.1. Classification (NCBI taxonomy): domain Eukaryota; kingdom Metazoa; phylum Chordata; class Mammalia; order Dermoptera; family Cynocephalidae; genus Galeopterus; species Galeopterus variegatus. The sequence continues at coordinate 16,278 of NW_007728934.1, forward strand.
GTTCTCCCAGCTGGCCTGTCCACAGCAGCCCCCCAGTGCTGGTGCAGCCCAGGGCCTGGGGGGGGGGGCACTGCCCCTCCCACAACCCCCCTATGCTCAGCCTCCCACAGAGTTGCCCCTCGTCCTTGGCTCTTTCCAACCCACTGCAAGCAGCAGCTCCAGTGGATAGCCTATTGGCATCCCTTGTCCTCAGTGGAGTAACTGGCTTTCTTCCCACTGTCCAAGGTCAAAGCTGCCCCTCCACCAGCACCTTGGAGGATGTCCCCGACACCTCTCCACCTCCCTCTCTCTCCCCTCCCTGTTCCCAGTCAGGCTTCTGCCCATCCATGCTCCTGGCTGCCCTAGGCCAAGGCTGTTCAATCATTCAATCATTCATTCCAAAATCAGTGACAAGGGCTGGCTGGTTATCTCAGTTGGTTAGAATGCAGCCTTATAACACCAAGGTCACGGGTTCAGATCCCCATACTGGTCAGTCGCCAAAACAAAAACAAAACAAAATGTGTGACTAGATGCAGTGCGGTATCCTGGAATAGAAAACAGACATCAGTGGAAAACTGGGTAAAATCCAAATAAAGTCTAGAGTCTAGAATAAGTAATGCACCAGTGTTGACCTCTTAGTTTTGAGGTTAGATAGCTGGTTATGGTATGCAGCACATTAGCAGTAGGGAGACTGGCTGAAAGTGTATAGGAACTCTCTGCAACAGCTTTTCACATTTGGTAAATCTAAAATGGTTCCAAAATTAAAAGTTTATTAAACACCATGAATGACTATATGCTTTATGCCAGGCCCTGAAAAGTGAGCAAGCCAACAGAGAAGACCTGTGGGCCAGCATGGTGGGTATGGGGGGACCAGGATGTCTGAAGGTCATAGTACAGGGCCTGGGGGCCACAAAAGGGTCGGAGCCCCAGAGGCAGAATCTGATCTCAAGGTGGAAGCAGCAAGTGAGAGATGAGGGGACTGGAAGTGGCAGTGAGGGGCCAGGAGAGGGCAGGGTCAGGAATTGGGGCTCCATTTAGGGACATTAGATGCCCATGCAGATGGCTGTTATCACCAAATGGACGTGTCTGAGAAGAGTGTGATCTGGAACCATCCACTTCCAGACAGGGCTCAGGGAGGTCCCCTGGGAGAGGATGAGGGAGTGCAGCCCTGCCCTTCCAGAGTGCAGAGACCTCCCGAGAGGGAGCGGGACTTGGTGGAAGAGGTGCTCATTGTGAGAGAGAGGGACGCAGGGCCAGGCCAGCAGGTGACCATGGAGAGGCCAGCCATATGCCAGCTGTATTTGTTGGGGGTGGGCACAAGGGGTTTGTAAGGAGAAGCCAGATGAGGTCCTGTGCTCTGCTGAGGGAGGTCATAAGGGGCAGCAAGGTCAAAGAGCTGGAGGTCGTGGCAGAGTGGGTGCCAGGATCTGCCAGCTGGGGAAATGGGAGGTGGTGGGCAGGGGTCAGAGACCTCAAAGATGGGCACATGCGGGGTGAGTGGGAGCCAGATGTGGCCCATGTGCGGGGAGACTGGCGGTGTGCTTGAAAGCGCCGGGTTTATGAAGATGGATGGAGGACACAGGGTAGTCAGCAGCAACAAGGACCAGGACAAAGATATGTCCCTGCTCTGTGCCAGAGCGCAATCCACGGACCAGGCTGGCGTGTACAATTCTGCTCCACAGCAAGTGCATGGAGCACGCAACTAGGGCTGGCAGGGGCAGGAATTCTGCATGGAGAACAGGGAGAGGGTTCCAGGGAGGGAGACTGGGCACTTGAGGTCCGTCACCAGAAGACAAAACCAACGGTCCCAGGAGCTGCAGGAAGGACAGGAGAAAGGAGCCCAGGGAGAAGTCCCGACAGGAAGGAGGGACTGATAGGGAAGTCAATGAATAAGAGAAGGAATAAGCGAATGAAGAATTCTAGTAAGACCAACAGCTGGTTGTCTGAAAAGGGCAATAAGATAGACAAGCCTCTGGCAAGACTGATCCCAGAGAGAAAGTGAGAAAACGCAAATTAAACGCAGATGAAAAAGGAAGACAGCTCTAGACACAGCAGAGAATGTCATTCATCCACCAGTGTACACCAATACATGGAAACCTATGCAAAACAGACCAATTCTTGGGGAAAATAACCCAAAATTGCCGTAAAAAAAAAAAATAGAAGGGACTTCCACTGCTGTGGGGATGGAGTGGACACATCTCCCCTGTCCCTTCCGTAACAGGCACAAGCAGACTCTGAAAGGTGAGAGAAGGAGGCAGACCACTAAGGACATGGCTTGACGGGGTAGGGGGTTCCCTGAGGTTTCTTTCTGCCTCAAATACCCCAGACTTGGAGCTAAAGAAGGCAGCAACCTGGAAATGCCAAAATGCCAATGGGTGTGGACCACAGGCCGTGCAGCAAGACAGAAAACTTTTTTTTTTTTTTTTGGTCCTTTTTTTTTTTTTTTAAAGATGACCGGTAAGGGGATCTTAACCCTTGACTTGGTGTTGTCAGCACCACGCTCAGCCAGTGAGCGAACCGGCCATCCCTATGTGGGATCCGAACCCGGGGCCTTGGTGTTATCAGCACCGCACTCTCCCGAGTGAGCCACGGGCTGACTCATCATACCAAGAACAAGGAAGATCTCAAACAGCATGAAGAGAGACAATCAGCACATGCCAACACTGAGATGACAGTGTTAGCATTATCTGACAAAGACTTCAAAGCAGCATCCTAAATATGCTTCAATAAGCATTTACAAACATGCTTGAAACAAATGAGAAAAGAGAAAGTAGCAACAAGAAAAAGAAGATATAGTAGAACCAAATGAAAATTTTAGAACTGAAAAATACAAAAACTGAAATGAAAAACTCAGTATGTGGGTTCAACAGCAGAATGGAGTGGACAGAGAACTGGAAGACAGAATAGTAGAAATTAACCAGCCTGAACAACAGAGAGAAAATAAGACTTAAAAAATGAACAGAATCTCAGGGATCTGTAGGACTACAACAAAAGACTTAACATTCATGTAATTGGAGATCCAGAAGGAGAGGAAAAAGAACTCAAAGAAATAATGAAAACTTCCCCATTTGGAAAAAACATAAGCCTACAAATTCAAAAAGTTGAGCAAACCCCAAACAAATAGACCAAAGAAATCCACCCCATAATACATCATAGTCAAACTTTCAAAAGTAAAAGACAAAGAAATAATCCTCAAAGCAGCCATAGAAAAATAACATTTTACCTAAATGGGGAAAAATTCCAATGACAGTGAATTTCTTATTAGACACGACAGAGGGCATAACATTTTTCAAGCTGAAAAGAAAGAGCCATCAACCCAGATTCCTATATTCAGTGAAGTATTCTTTAGGAATGAAGGGGAAATCAATACATTCTCAGATTAAGAAAAACTAAGAGAATTTGTCACCAGAAGGCCTACCCTAAAAAGTGGTTAAAGGAAGTTCTCTAAACAGAAAGGAAACAATAAAAGAAAAATCCTGATAGCAACTGGGTTTGGTACTATCTGGGTTTTCAGGCTTCCGCTGGGGATCTTGAAACATATCCCCAGTGGATAAGGGGAGACTACTGCATAATTGTATATACTGAAAAACACTAGAGATAAATCAAACTAAAATTCTAAAAAATATTCCAGTAACTCACAAGAAATCAGAGGAGAAAAAACAAAACCAAAAAACAAAACAAAAACACCAAACAAACCCAGAGAAATGAAAAACAGAAAGAATAGAGAACAAAAAATTAAATGGCAGACTTAAGCCCTAATATATCAATAATGAATTAAATGTAAATGCCCTAAATATACCTATTAAAAGGCAGAGATTGGCAGAATGAATTTTAAAACATGACCCAATTATCTGCTGTCTACAAGTAAGTCACTTCAAATATAATGCATAAGCAAATTGGAAGTAAAAAGAAGAAAAAAAGACATATTATGGAAACTTGATCCAAAGAAAACAAGAGTGGCTATATTAACATCAGATAAGGAAGACTTTAGAACAAAGAAAATTACCAGAGACAGAGAGGGGTATTATATAATGGTAAAACGGTCAAACTATCAAATACACAAAGCAATTTTAAATATATATGCACCAAATAAAAGAGCTGTAAGATATGTGACATAAAAATGATAGATATGAAAGGAGAAATAGACAAACCCATAATTAGAGACTTTGACACTGCTCTCACTATTGAGAAATAGACAGAAAATCAGCAAGAATACAAAAGAACTCAAAAACTCTTTTAACCAGCAAAATCTATTAGACATTTATAGAACACTCAACCCAACAACAGTGGAATAGACATTTTTTTCAAGTACTCAGGGAACGCATACCAAGATAGACTTTCCTTGGCCATAAAACACCCCTCAAGAAACTTAAAAGAATTAAAATCATACAGAGTACATTCTTCACCATGATGAATTCAAACTAGAAATCAATGACAGAAAGATAACAAGAAAATCTCCAAACATTTGGAAACTAAACAACACACTTCTGAATAATCCATAGGTCAAAGAGGAAGTCTCAAAGGAAATAAAAAACAGAACTGAATGAAAATACAACATCTCAAAATTTGTAGGATACACCTAACTAAATTCATACATTAGAGAAAAAGAAAATTTTCAAGTCGATAATCTAAGTTTCTACCTCAAAAACCTAGAGGAAAAAAAAAACAAAACAGCAAAACAAACCCAAAGCAAATAGAAATAAGTTAATAATAATAAGAGCAGAAAGCAATGAAACAAAAACCAGAAAAACAATAGAGAAAAATGAGTGAAACAAAGAACTGGCTCTTTGAAAAGATCAATAAAATTGACAAAGCTCTAGCAAAACAGACAATAATAATAAGTAGAAAAGTTCACAAATTTCCAATGTTAGGAAGGAAACAAAGATCACTATAGACCCTGCAGACATCAAAAGGATAATTAGAAAATATTTCAAACAATTCTACACACATAAATTTGACAACTTAGATAAAATAGACCAATTCCTAGAAATATACAAACTACCAAAACTGACTCAAGAACAGAAAATCTCACTCGACCTCTATATAGTATGAAGACTGAACCAGTAATCAAAAACCTTCCAAGAAAAAAAAGCCTAGGACCACATGGCTTCACTGCTGAAGTCTACTAAAACATTTAAAGCATCAACACCAATTCTCCTTAAATTCATTCAAAAAATAGAAGAGGAGGGAACATTTCCTAACTGATCCTATGAGGCCAGTATGACCCTCATACCAAAATGAGACAAAGACACTACAAGAAAAGGAAACTACAGACCAATATCCTCTATAAATATTGATGCAAAAATCCTCAACAAAACACTTGAGAACCAAATTCAGCAACACATTAAAAAGATGGTATGTATATCATGACTGTTATGGCTTGAATGTCCCCTCCAAAACTCATGTTGAAACTTAATCCCCAATGTGGCAATATTGAGAGGTTGAGCCTTTAGGAGGTGGATGGATCATGAGGACAAAGCCCTCACGAATGGATTTAATCCACTCATGAATTCAGGGGTTAATCAATTACTGGTTTATCATGAGAGTGGAACTGGTAGCTTTATAAGAGGAAGAAGAGACACCTGAGCTAACACGCTCTTGCTCTCTTGTCATATGATGCCCTGTACCACTTTGGGACTCAGCAGGGTCCCCACAAGGAAGAAGGTCCTCACCAGATGCAGCCCCTCAATCTTGGGCTTCCCAGCCTCCAGAACTGCATGAAATAAATTTAGTTTCTTTATAAATTACCCAGTTTTGGGTATTCTGTTATGTTCTGTTGACATAAAATGAACTAAGACAATTACCAAGTGTGATTTATTCCTGGAATACAAAGACAGTTTAACATACAAAAAAAACAATCAATGCAATTGATTGTGATTGACTGTGATTGACAATGTGGTCAATGTCATTAATTGGCCACCTTAATAAAATGAAGGAAAAAAGCCACAAGATCATCTCAATTAATGCAGAAAAAGATTTAACAAAATTCAACACCCTTTCATGATAAAAACATCCAATATACTAGAGATAGAAAGGAACTTCCTCAAGATAATAAACACTGTATGTGAAAAAGCCCTTATTCAATGATGAAAAATGAAAGCTTTTTCCTCTAAGATGAGGAACAAGACAAGGATGCCCACTTTTGGCACTTCTATTCAACATAGTACTGAAATTTCTAGCCAGAGCAATTAGGCAAGAAAAAGAAATAAAAGGCATCCAAATTGAAAAGGAAGAAATAAAGTTGTATCTGTTTGCAGATGCCATGATCTTTATAAATGTAGACAACCCTAAGAATTACACACAAAAAATTGTTGGAGCTAATAAATGAATTCAACAAGTGGTGGAGAGATGCAGAGAAACTGAAATGCTTGTGCACTGCTAGTGGAAATATAAAATGATGCAGCCGCTATGGAGAACAGTTTGGCAATTCCTCAAAAAGAAAATTATAGAATTACCATATAATGCAGCAATTCCACTCCTAGTCTATACCCAAAGGAAGTAAAAGCAGGGAATGGAACAGTATGTCAATGTTCATTATAGTATTATTCACAGCAGCCAAAAGATGGAGACAACCCACATATCCACCAACAGAAGAATGGATAAAGAGAATGTGGTGCATACACACAGTGGAATATTATTCAGCCATAAAAAAGAATGAAGCACTGACACACGCTACAACATGGATGAACCTTGAAAATACTATGCTCAGTGAAAGAAGCCAGTCACTGAAAGACAAGTACTGTATGATTCCAATTACATGAGATACCTAGAATGGGCAAATTCACTGATACAACAAGTAGAAGAGTGGTTGCCAGGGCTGGGGAGGGGAATGGAGGGCTAGTGCTTCATGTTTATAATGTTTCTTATTGGGGTTATGACAAAGTTTTGGAAATGGACAGTGGTAATGGTTGCACAACATTGTTCATGTATCAATACCACTGATTAGTACACTTAAAAATGGTTAAAGGGCCGGCCCGTGGCTCACTCGGGAGAGCGTGGTGCTGACAACACCAAGTCAAGGGTTAAGATCCCCTTACCAGTCATCTTTAAAAAAAAGATTAAAATGGAAAATTTTACATTATATATATTTTACCACAATTTTAAAAAATTAATAATGTAACATATCAAAAAACTACTGAATTGTACACTTAAATGGAATATCTCAACAAAGCTGATTAAAAAAAGAATGAATAAAAAAAAGCTGAATAAAAAAAGGAATGGCCAACAAGCACACAAGCTGATCAACATCACAAGCCCTTAGGGAAATGTGAACTAAAACCACAGTGAGATACCACCTCACACCCGCCAGAAAGGTCACAGTCAAAAATACAGACAAGGACGATCGCCGGTGGGGCTGGAGACAACATGTGGCCCTTGTTTGCTACTGGTGGAAGTGTACAATGGTGAAGCCACTTTATTTATTTACTTACTTTTTAAAAAGCTGACCGGTAAGGGGATCTTAACCCTTGACTTGGTGTTGTCAGCACCGCACTCTCCCAAGTGAGCCACGGGCCGGCCCTATCACTTTAGAAAACAGTTCATTAAACTTAGAGTCACCCTATGACCCAGTAATTCCACTCCTAGGTATCTACCCAAGAGAAACGAAAATGTACATCCTCACAAAGACTTGTCCATGGATGTTTATAAGCAGCATATTCATAAATAACTACCCCAAACTGGAAACGACCAAACATCCATCCACTGATGAGTGCATAAATAAAACGTGGTGAATGTGTACAATGGAGCATTACTTGGCAACAGAACAGAAGGAAGTGCTGATACATACCGCAGCATGGACAGGCCTCAAAAGCAGCATGCTGATCAGAGGCCAAAAGACAGACAAGGAAGACTACGTATTGTATAATTCTGTGAACTCCCAAAAAACACAAGCTTACAGACAGAAGGTAGATCTGCACTGCCTGGGGTGGGGTGGGGTGGGGTAAGGTGGTGGGAGAAGGGGAACTGGGATAACTATAAGGAGTCGAGGGCCTTCTGGAGGGTGATGGAAATGTCCTAAAACTGCATCATAGTGAGAGCTGCACAACCTTGCAAATTAACTAAAACCCATACACCTAAAACCCACAAATCATAAACCTGCAATGGATGAATTGCATGGTATGTAAATTGAAACTCAGTAAAGCTGTTTGCTGTTTTAAGCGGCACCACAAATCGGAGGGAAGAGCAATCAGAGGGAAGAGCGGGTAGTTAGAGCATGGTTTGGGGAACCAGGCTCCCTACATGAAGAAAACGAATGCCAGCTGGCACTCAGGGAGCACCCCCGTGCGCTGGGCCAGTTCCAGAGGCTGCAAATCACCATGCTGACCCTCGCAATTGTCGTGACCCCCTGGGAGGCAGATGCTGCCATTACCCCAACGTTATGTAAAAGGAAACCGAGGCCCAGAGGATAAAGTAACTTGTGCAGGGTCACAGCTGCAAGTAGCAGGTGGGGGCCGGACGGGGTCAGAGCCTTACCCACAGCTGCCTCCCACACCCACCTTGCCAAGGCCAGTACAGTCATCAGCAGCAGACATAGGAGGCTCTCTGTGACATAGGTGGAGACAAATCCTTAAGCAAGACCCACAGACTACTGACCACACGGCAAAAAGTGGAATGACCCGTCTCATGGAGAAGCGAAGGAGAGGCAGCAAGCAGTGACGACAGGGAATGCTCTTCATGATTCTGAAATCAAGCATGCTGTCCAGAAAACACAGGAGCTCCTGCGAGCCAGGAGGATGACGGCAGGGTCCAGGAGCGGCCATCGAGAGGAGGGGAATCCCTGGTGACTCAGCTCACCGCTGGGAACTGAAACCTAAAACTCAACCAGGCCCTCCCTATATCAGGCATTGCCAGGCACAGGCCAGGCAGGGCGGGGAAGGCCCAGCCAGGATGGGGCACTGAGCACACTCAGGGGACACAGGAATTCAGGCAGTCACTGGGGATGGCAGAGTGGAGGTACAGACGCAGAAAGCGTTGAGCTACGGCAGGTTTTCAACACAGAGGTGGGGAAGTCGAATGGCAGCTGCCTCTGCCTGCACACACATGAGCGCGCATGCGCTCACACGCACGCTCACACGCACATGCACACACAGCTACCCCAGCTCTGCGCCCTAGGGGCTGGCCGTGGGGTAGCCCAGCTGCAGTGCACACATGCAGCACCCAGATCGTGAGTTTTAAACATACCCCAAAGGAACCAGGGCTCCTTGGAGAAGTGGCTGTTACTGAGCCAGAGCATGCTGTTATGCTAGAAAGCAAGAAAATGTTGAACACCTCTGGGAGTGTGCCACAAGGAAGAGGGGCCCGCTTGAAAGCTCCCACTGGCCAAATCTGAATTTAAGTGATAGTAGTGAGTTATGACCCATAGAATAACACAGACTCCCGGAGTGCCCACTGATATAAATACAGAAGGGAGTTGGACACGGGGCAGAGAGAAAGCTCTTTTATATAGGAGAGCCCCATGTGCCAGGTGGAAGAAGTGAAGGGATCAGGATTTGGCAGACAAGAAGCGTCAGCGACTGTTAAGACTGAAGGGAGAAAGTGGGCTTCCAGAGTTGCAGCACCTCCGCACCAAATGTGGATGGGGGAGATCGATGGAGGCTCAGCCAGCACCCCCGCCACCACGTGACCAGGGTGAGCCTGCTGCTGCACCCAAGTCAAGGGAGAGAGCACTGTGCCTTGCCTGGGACATTCTGACTGCAAGGACACATCAGAACCCCCAAGGTGAGGGGCTTCCACAGAACAACTGGCCCATCATCACCATGTCCTGAAGCCCAGGAGGAGGGAGGGGCTGCTCCAGCTGGCTGGGACCAGGCGTCTGGCACACACTGACCTCTGAGCCTTCAGGCCTCCAGCGGCCCTGTGGCCCCCCAAAAAGGGAAGGAGCGGAGATTTACACTCAGCCTAAATTACAAGAAAAGGGAACGCACCTCTTTAACAAGCCATCGCTTTATGAAGCAAGGTTAACAGTTTCACTTGATTCAGTGGAATATTATAAACTCTCTGGGGCCCATTTGAGGACTTCTACTTCAGGCGCAAGGTGACGACTCAGCACTTTTTATATTATTTAGAGAATAAAATTAACCCTCACAGGCCCGGGCTGCCGCCTTGCCTCCCCCGATCGGATCGGCCTGCTCAGCGCTTTCCCCCAGCACAATTACAGGCCGCTATTCATCATGCACCGGCGCCCGCTGAAAGGCACGCAGTAAGCACTTCCCTAACAGAAGCGGGGCTGCAGTAGCGCTTTGATATTTTCATTTACATCAGAATATTTTACGATAATAGTCCATGGTCTCCGTGGGAGTCCTGCCCCCCACCTGGGCTAGGCCGTGCCTCCCTGGAAGGGCTTCTCTGCCAGGGCTCTGGTGCCTTCAAGGTGACCCGCCAGCTCCCAGTTGGGCCACAGCCCCTGGCCTTGCACTGGGAGGAGCTGGGAGCTGGCTCCAGGCACCCACTGCTTCGGTGCCCTCCCTGGAAGCAAGTTTTGGGCCACCGTGGATGTGGACAGGGCGAAGGAGGGGACACGGTGGGGGTACTCAGCCAGCTGTGGAGGGCTGTGCACAGGAGGGAGAGCAGGACGCCCCCGCCAATGCCTGATGTCCTCAACTTCAGTGATGGTCCCCTCTCCAGATTGCAGGCCCCTGGGCTGGTGAATAATGGCTCCCTCTCAGGGGTCTCCCTGCCCAGGGCCATACCCTCCCCAGCCCAGGCACAGAAGTCCCCAGGGCAGGGAGAGCCACAAGTGCAGGGGGGTAGGGAGAAGAGGGTCTCCACCTGCGGCCAGCCCCTGGGGACACAGAGGCCGTGGCACTTTCGAGTAACCCCTCTCCTGCCAGCTCTGCACTGCTGGGGTGGAGGATGAGCAGGTAAGAAGGGGAGTGAGCCAAGTTCGCTCAGCTGTCAGGAATTTCCCACCACAGCCCTCCCAGCTGACAGGGGAGCGGGCACGTTGCCTCCAAGGTAGTACAGGCAGCAGGAAAATTACCTGCACCAAGAAGAGGAGGAAACCAGGCGGCCCTCAAGCTCAGTTCCCTAATTCCTGCCCCAGCTCATCCCAACAGCAACGGCTGCTGCTGCTCGGGATTACCCCTTGGCTCTGCCTGGCCCCTCTGTCCCAGGCCCCGTCCACCACCTGCCACCCTGGGGAGGCTGCTGGCCCCGCACCTACCTGCAGCCCTGTGGCCCCTGATCTCCAATGTCCCCTCATGAGGCTGCCTCCCTCGGCCCACAGCAGAGCCTCTTGAGGGCTGTGCCAGCCCCGCCCCCACAGTGAACCCCTGCTGCACCTGGGGGGACCTGGGTCCTCTGAGCCACACTTCCCATCAGTTCAAACTCCACACTGCCCTGGTGCTCCGTGGCCCTCAGCAAGTCACTCAGCCTCTCTGAGTCATCTGTGAGGTGCAGATGACGACTGCAACCACCTCTGGGCTGCAAAAGGGTCTCCTGAGCCACCAGAGGTGCTGAGGCATATTTAAGAGGACGACAGATTCACAGAAAGCTCCCACCTGGCCCTCACCTTTGCGCCCAGGGGGCAATAGCCTTTGAGGAAGTCGTCACAGACCTCGGCCTTCCGGGACACGTACACGTGGCTGTAGGGACAGTTGCTGTTGCTGCAGATCCCCTTCAGGAAGTAGGAGCACACGGGCATCTGCGGGCGAGGGGCGAGTGGTGAGGGCCAGCAGACCTCACACCCCCATTTCCATGCCCCACTTTACAAGCAAGGACACCAGGACTTGAAGGCCCTGTCCAGGGTTCCATGGCCAGGTGTCAGCTGCATAAACGTGGCTGAAGAACCTGCCCACGGCCCTGCCCATGTGAGAAATTCATGCACAGTGCAGGCCAGCGAGTGGAGCAGCCAGTGGGGGCCTGGGGCAGAGCTACCTGCTCAGAAGCAAGACCCCGGCTCTCCAGCCTCCCCAAATGAGCCAGCACGTGTCCTCACTCTGTCTAGGGAGGACACGGACCTGGGCAGCCCTGAAGCTGTGGCTCAGGCCCAGGAGTGCTATCCTGAGTCCCTCACCTGTGCTCAGCCCTAGAGGGCCAGGAAGGGGCAAGACAGTGGCTTGAGCTGCCCTTGGAGCCCCTTAGGCCGTGGGGCCAGTGACCAGGTAGCAGGATGGCCTATGGGGCCTTGACAGCCAGCAGAAGACTCTCTGGACACCTGACACACGGATGACAAGCAGTTTGTGGGATTTGGGTGGGTGGAGAGTCACCCTGGAGTAGGGCCCAGGCTGGACTGTGGAGGTGAGGGGGCCCAGGGGAGGCCTGAAAGAGGACACAGAGTAGGCAGCCTGGGCCACCCTGACTGGTGCCAGCCCCAGCGTCTCTTTCCCTCCCCAGCACCTGCTAATGTGGCACAGCTATTGCCTGTTGCCACCGCCTGGCTAGGAGAGGAAAAGCAATCCACCTCCCAGCTGGGGGAAACTGAGGCCTGAGCTGGGACCACCCGGGAAGGGAAGCAGGGAGTCTCTGAGTGTTCCCTGGCCCTCACATGGGCCAGCAGCCAGCGCCTTCCTGGGCTGTCTGGTCCCATCTCCGGAATGGGGCGGCATCTATTCTGCCTCAGCACTGAGCCCCGCAGAGCCCTAGGAGGCCTCCCCTGTGGCCCCTGCCTTCCTCCAGGCACCCCCGCTCCTCCCCACACGCCGCTCCTGCTGAGAGCTGCTCAGTACCAGGGCCAAGAGCATGGAGGAGCCCCAGGCGTGACCCAGAGGCTTTAAAAAGTCACTTTCCTGGATGAGGTTGGGGGGTGGGGGGTAGGAGGAAGAGGCCCCTGAGCTGAGAGAGGGCAGGAGGGAGGAAGAAAGAAACAAAGGGTGATTTAATGAGCAGGAGTTTATTTTTAATTGTCTTTTAACTGCAGCCGCAGAGGGAAGAGGGGCTGGGGGCCTGTTTGGGGCTGGCGGTGGTGCGGCTGTAGACAATTCCCTTAATGTGGTTTTTGATATAGAGCCCAAATTAGCTCTAATAAAAAGGGATAATAAAGCCAACTCTCACACCAAACGGAGCTGCTCCTGGCTGTCAGAGCGGGGCCTTTATCAAGAGGAAACTGCATTCTCATTTCAATTAACCTTGTTGGCACCCCCACGTCCACACAAATAACAATAACATTAATGCAGGGCACTGGTGCGGGCGCCTGCATTAGACAGCTCGGAATGTGCACGAATTTGGAGCTGGGAGCTAATGAACCCGAAACTCGACGTGAATTTTCCAAACTGCTCACAACAGAGTTTCGAAGCTCTATTAGGGAGAAAAATGCTGATTCTTTTCGAGTTCCTCAAGGGGAAAAGCTGTTGCAGCAGCAGCAGCATGTCTGTGCTGGCGCTGTCCCTAAGCTCGGCCACCACCCTGGCTCCGCCACCTCGGCCCCTTCCCCAGCCCGGGTGCTGTGGCCACACAGGTGGCCTGGCCAGTGTCCGCAGGGGCCTCGGGCATGAGACAGCATGAGGTCACCCCACCCAGCACTCCCGGGCAAGGGATCCTCTGCAGCTTAAAGCACAGTCTGTGGAGGTGTGTGTGGCGGGAACACCTGAACCACACAGCCTTGGCTGCCCTGCAGGGCCCCTCCCAGCACGCCGGCCCTGCCACGGCTCTCCATCCACCCCTTCCTTTCTCCCTCTACCAGGCACAGCTCATGCAGCTGCCCTTGCCTGTCCCAAGCCTGAAGCGACAGAGGAGGCCTCAGTCCTGGACCCACATCCATATCCCCTGGGCACCTGGTGGGGCTGGGAGGAGCCTAGAAGTGCTGGGGGAGCTGGGGGTCTGGTAAGACGGGGAGCTGCAGGGGTGGGGATCCCAGATCAGTGCTGCTTCCCACCGTGGGGATGAAGGGGGAGCCTTTAGGTGGTGTGCCAGCTCCGTACTGATCCCAGGGGGGAGGGGTCTAGTGTCCCAAGCCCAGGGAAGACTGTGGGCACCATCTGCTGGTAGGCTGGGTGCCGAGGCCCCTGCGGAGCATGAGCGCACTCACCTTCTCCTTGGACACGTGGTGGGAGAAGGGGCAGGTCCCGTCTGTCTTCTTGCATGTGCCACGCACAAACCTGTGTGAGCGGCACGGGGAGAAGAGTGGTTGAAGAGGGACCGGGCGGACTGGGATGGGGGCCCTGTGCAGACCCCCCAAGCCCATGGCGAGAGCGGGCGGGCACCTGGTGCACACGGCCACCTTCTCGGGGTCGTGGATGTAGGGGCAGTGCTCGCCACGGTTGCACCTGCCGAAGCGGTTGTAGTACATGCAGTACTCCCTCCTCCTCCTCTTCTGCCGCGCCTGCCGGATGATGGCCAGGCTGCGCTGGACGGCCCGGCTGTGGACAAGGCAGAGGTGTGTAAGCCCAGGGTGAGTGGGGAGCCCCCAAACTGCCCAAGCCCAAGGTAACTACCTGGCCAGGGAGCGGCTGCAGCTGCTGGCAGGGTCCACTCGGCCTGTCAGGGAGAGAAGCCTGGGTCACATCAGGCCAGAGTCCCTGCCATTGACCCACCCAGCCAAGGCCCCTTGAGGTCCCCAGCACTCAGCTCTGGCACTGGTACCTCCCCCAGGAACATCCCCAGAGCCCCCTGGGCAGTCAGATGCCCTTCTGGGCCCTGCTAAGCTCCACTGGGGACACAGCACCAAGGCTGGGGAGCCACCAGGCCCCAGGTCTGGCTCCTCCTGAGGGAAAAAACTGCCCAGGGATAAGGGCTGAGGAAGCCAACCCAACCTTCCCACCCGCTGGCTTCCTGCTGCCCCCGCCCCATCCCATGTCCACCCTCACAGCCAGGTGGCCCCCGGGCAGGACCTGGGTGGAGATGCTGGTGCCCTGTGGACCTCTCTCCAGGCTCTCCCCCCAGCTCTGGCCCCCAGGAGGCTGCCAGCCGATGGAGCAGCTGCTGAGTCAGACGCAGGGCCTGAGGGGTGGCCAGTGTGGCCCATGAGCCACCCCCAGCCTGGCTTTGTAGGAGTGAAGAATGGTTTTCACATTTTTAAAGGGTTGTAAAGCAAGAACAACAAAGAAATATGCAAATGAGAAGCCTGTGGTGGCAAGCCTGAAACATCCACTCTGTGGCTCTGGCAGGAGATATCTGCCCACTGGCCTCAGGCTGCTGGACACGGTCTCTGACCCCAAGGCCCTGGCTGGCCCAGTGGATCCTGGCTGGTGTCCATTGTTCGAAATATTGGAGGTGCCTCATCAGATGCTGCTCAAAACCCCAAGCACGGAGACCAGCCAAGCCTTCCTGAGGTCACAAATGAGTGTCTGACAAGGATGGGGGTCAGGAGAGCTCAGTGTGGCCGGGCGGGAACACCCTGTGAGCTGTGGGGAGGGCACGGCTGCCCGCAGCCTCAGCCTGCCTTTTAATAACGAGGTTACCCCCAGGACCACAGGGAGGGCAGGGCAGCAGCCAACCCAGGACAGCTTTCCTGGTTCCTCAAATACACACATGACCCTTCCCAGGCCAGATCCGATTTCCTGCAGGGCAACTGCTGAAATGGATATGGTGGCAAGAGACACAAGTGACTTCATCAGGAATTCTGGGGACCTGAGGCTATGACAAAGCCATCCAGGTTTAAAAAAGGTATGTTCCAAAGTTGCCCATTCCCAAATAGCTGGCCCCTGCTCTTCAGCCTCTGGCCTTGCCCCCATCTGAGCACTGCACAGCTGCCCCCTCCTCACCCACCTTACCCAGGGTGTCCTCTCTGCCATGCAGACACAGACCGGCAACTCCCCAGGCCCCTCTCTGCCATGCCCCCAGGACCTGACACTTCCCACAGCCTGACCAAACCCAGACTCCTTCACGCCCCCCAGGCTGCAGCCTTGGACACTCCCACTCCTCCCTGATGCCCCCTGCACCTTTGCCCTCCCTAGGCCAGGGTGTGGTGGGGTACCAGCCTCAGGGATACTGGGTGCCGCCCTGAGTTGCAGGGGACCTTGTGGGAGCACTGGCTGGGCCAGCTAGGTGGCTGGGACCCTGCCCTGCTGAAGCTCCATGGCGCCTCTGGCCAGGGGCTGCCCCCCTTTCAGCCTCAGTCACCTCAAGTGAAAAAGGGCAGCTCCAAGGCTAGGTGGTGAGACCCCCAATAGGAGGGAAGAGCTCTGCCGCAGCATGTGCAGGGGCTGGTGATGGGGCCTCGGGGTCGAGGGCATGGGCACGGGTCAGCTAAGGGTGCAGGTAGGAATGTGGGTGGTGTGGGGGATGACACAGGCAAAGGGAGGGTGACGAGGGTCTTCAGGCACAGGTGAGGCAGCAAGGGAGCTCAGGGCAACCTCTGTTCCTGAGTTGGGGACACCTGTGCACAGGGTGGCAGCGGAGCCCAGTCCAGGTGGCACAGACACACCCTGACACCTGCCAGCCTGCACGGCCAGTGACGCTGCCATCTGATAGCCTGTCGATGGGCACTGGCTTCCAGGCTGTCACCCAGGCTGCCAGTGACACTGTGGCGCCATCTGCTCCCGGCCAGGGACACGGTCTGTCACATGCCCACCTGCGTCAGGACCCAAGGGGGGAAGGGCAGTGTGGTTTACTCCTCTTTCGACTTTTTGCTCTTAAAAAAATGCCAGTGTGGGGCTCACGGTGGGAGTTTTGACAAGAACAGGAGGCACCTATTCAAATGCTTTGCAGTGTTAAAAAATGCACATAAAGTAGCTGGCTTGAAAAGAGGCAGTGGGGCCTCACCGAGAGGTGCTAAAAAGTTCAGCTGAACCACCCTGGCAGCCTCGAGAGCAGAAGGTGCTGAGCATTCCAGACAACTTTCACTTCCTGGGGGTCTTCCCAAAATAGATGCTGGATCCCTCCAGCCCCCACCCCAGCCAGGCTAATGTCAGGCTCCACTGGGTGGCGGGCCCTCTGGGCTTGGAGCTTCCTCAGCACCAGCCCTTGCTCTGGCCAGAGCCCAGTGGGCAGCAGCCGCAGTGTCCAAGGGGATGTGTTCAGGCCACCTGTCCCCAGCCCCATTGTGCCAGGCCAGCTGGGCCCCTTCTCAGGAAGCCCCAGTCTGCTCAGCTGTGAGCCCACCAGGGCACACCTGTCAAAGGTGCATAGAAGCTGCCCCCTTGGGAAGAAGACTGCACCAGCAGAGGGAGCCACAGGTAGAGGCAGTGCCAGTTGGAGCCAGGGCCTCCTGCACACACCCAGGGAGGGTGTGCAGGTCACAGAGAAGATGCAGTTCAGAGACCCGACCTGCCCAGGGTCCTGTGGTAGCCAGGCAGGAGCAGGGAGACCACGGCCCACAAGGGCGGGGTGTGGGGGCTCACCACAAGCCAAGAGCCAACCTTGCAGCCTGAGGCTGGGACCGCACTCTGTAGGCACACTTGGACCTGGGGCCACTGCAGAGACTGGCAGGCTCTTGGTGGTGAAACACCCATAGCCCAGGTACATGGGTAGGGGTCCTAGGGCGGGACCTTTGGGCAAGCAGGTAACTGGGAAAGGCCAGGAGGGGCAGCCAGAAGAGGAGGTGGAGCCCCTCCCCTCCCAAGGAGGGCAGCACTTCCTAGTGGAAGTCAGTTTCACTGACGCCAGGGAAGGAAATTTATTTCTTTAATTATTATTCACCTAAGTGGGCCGGTCAACTGCATCTCACAGCTGAGAGCAATCTACCCCTCAAGTGAGGCAGGGGCCACATGGGGGGTCCAGGCAGCCGGGGTTGAGCTCCTGGCTGTGTCCTCAAAGGGCGTAACCCACAGAGAGGCCACCTCGTGGCCTCATCACATGAGGCCAACCCAACTCTCTGCAGATCTGTTGCTGCAGGTCCCCAGGGATTTCCTCTGGAGGGCTCCTCCGGAGGGCTCCCTGATGGTACAAGCGGCCGCCCACCAGCCCACGTGGCCTTCTATGCTCCCACACAGCTGCCCAGCCTGGGGCCGGCCCTGTGAGGTGCTGGGAGTCAGAGTCAGAGGCAGTGGAGGAGGAGGGGTCCAAGTTCCCCACCCTTTGTGAGGCCACAGCCCTGCCAAGCTCTGGGTTCAGATCAGAGTGGGCCCTGCTGCGTGAGGGAATCACCTGACCCCCAACCCATGATGGTGTCCCTGGGGCTGAGCCTCTCCCAGGCCCCAGGAGGAGCCCACCAGTGCTCTATGCTGGCTCCTCCACTGAGCACTGGGGTGCAGGGCAGAGGTGAGGCCACAGGCACAGGAGACTCCTGTACACCCGGCCCAGTCCCCCAAGGTATGGATAGGGAAACAGAGGCACACAGAGGCGGGACTTATGCTTGCCCAGTTCACCAGGGGCTTCCCCCAGCTCAGGGCCTGGCCAGCCAGTGTGGAAGGGGTGCCAGGCACCCAGGGGCCTCTCCTCGAGAAACACATTCTCAGTGCATCCTGCCTGGAAAACAGCAGCCTGGAAGCTCATGGGTCCCAGAAACAGGCCCTGGGAGCGCAGCCTGGCATGGGTGGCCAGTGGGCTGGTTTCCAGTGAGAGGTGCTCCCTGGGGCTGAGACCCCGCTCCTCCAGCCACTGGCAGGTGGGCACAGCTGGGCCTGCAATCTCAATGCTGCCTGCAATCTTGCCTTTTGTTTTAATGGACAAGGAAGGAAGTAAAATTGGACTGAAACCAAAATATTTTTCTAGTTAATTTGAACAATAAGCGAATCCAAAGCATTTCCCTCTCCTCGGCCTGTCTCCCAGGCCACAGGGGCACAAGGCGGCGGTGGTGGCTGCCTCCAGACGTAGTTGGCGAGGCATCGCCAATGCGATTACATGCACCGTGGCCCCAGGTGTTCACTCGCCCAGGCGTGTTTACCATACCTGGATCATCCTTTGTCCAAGAGCAAAACATGGGCACTCGCGCATGCTCTCCCCCCAAAATCAGAGCCACTCAGCCAAGCAAGACATGGCACCACTGCGGGGTCCTCCCCAGGGATGGCTGAGGCCGCAGGGCCTCCCAGGGCCAGCTACCAAGGCTCTGCGTGAACCCAAGAGTAAAAATGAATTGCCAGCTGGGACGTGGTCCGAGTTGTTGGGGCCCAGCCTGCAGTGCCTCCAACTCTCACCTGTGCGGAGGAGGGGCCTACTGCCCCCGTCACTGGGCCGGCTGGAGGTCTTGGAGAGCTTGTTGGCTGACACCTTGTAGAGGATCCCTCCAATGCAGCGATAGCCTCTGTGCCGCCACTCAGGGGAGATGGGCTGGGCTTTCCCACCCCCAGTGGCAGCCGGACGCAAGCGGTTCAGCACCAGGGACCTGCAGAGACAGGAAGTGACTGTCAGGCTCGTGCAAGGACGGACTGGACCTCTGGTGGTCAGCGCCAGGCCAAGCCCAGGCCTGGACTCCAGACTGGAGCAGGGCAGCCCTTGCTGCCCAGGACATGCTCAGCCACCAGGAGACCTGTGCCCTCTGCCCACCTCCATAGGGATAGTTCTGAGATAGCTTGGGGAGTGCTGACAAGGAGTTCAGGAGGTGGCACCACCAATCCCACCAACCAGGCTGGGGATGTGTCAGCCCTGCAGAGCTGTGGGAGGGGACAGCGTCCTCCAGTGTGCACCCTCTCTGGACATAATCACCCCTGGGACACACTGCACTAGGTTCTCTGGGGCTGCAGCTGAGTCTATGTTTTTTTTTTTTTCCTTTTTGTCTTTTTCTCGTGACCGGTAACAGGATCGCAACCCTCGGTGTCGTGCCCGTACCGCGACCGGCAACGGGATCGCAACCCTCGGTGTCGCGCCCGCACCGCGCTCAACCAGTGAGCGGACCGGTCTCTATATGGGATCCAAACCCTCGGCGGGAGCACCGCCATGCTCCCAAGCGCCGCACTCTACCGAGTGCGCCACCGGGCCGGTCCTGAGTCTATGTTTTGATGGAAGCGTAGGCACAGGGCTCTTGAGCCTACGCCAAGACTGGTGGCCACCTCCTGGACGCCACACCACACTAGGCCTTCAGGACATGCCGTAGGGTCACCAGGCTCACTGCCTGGCCTGACCCTCTCCTTTACCTAATACTCAGAGAGCTCTGCTTTGAGAGTGGGCTGGGGACAGCCTCACAGACCCCCACCCAGGAGAGCTCTTTGAGGAAAATGCTGGAGTGGCCACAAAGTCAAAGGCTGAAAAGGGCCTGGGACAGCCTGTGGATTAACAGAGCTGGCCACCCAGGCCAGAGAAGTAGACCTGGGTGATGGACCTTGAGCTCGTGGGTCCACCAGGGCCTGGGCCCCATCCTGCCAGATGCACCACGGCCTCTGGGGAGGGTCAAGGGCAGAGCAAGTCGGAGAAGGACCTGATGATGCCACTTAGGACACAGACGCCCCCACGGACGCCTTCACAAACACCCCCACAGCCCCTCTGCCTGCTCACCCAGCTGTCACACAGGCAGGCCATCCCTTCGGTGGAGGGCTCAGGACTCCTCAGGGTATGGGGCCTATCCCCTCAGGACACATTTCAGCAGTGATTTGTTTATGCAAATTGAACTTAATTCCATTTTAGCTCAGACTGCTCACGAAGCTGTGAGTGAGTGTCCGTGCTGCCCTCGTCCGTGAGTGCTGGGTTGTCCATTGGCATAGGGGTTGGGTGGTTCCCGGGGTGGACAAAGAGAGCAGCTGGGAGCAGTGGGAGGTAAGGATGGCTGACAGGGCCATGCCCCTCCTGCCGGCATCCTCTGTGCTCCACGCCAACCCCCGCCATGCTGCAGCCCAACCAGGCCAGCTCCTGAGGGAGGCAAGCACCCCAGCCCCTCCTGCGGATGCAGGAGACCCTTTCCCAGTCGGCAGGGCAGGGAGGGGTACCCCCCAGACCCAGGTCTGTCAAATTCACGGTGAGGGGCTCACTTGGCTGGACAAGGCAGGCACAGGGGGCCTGCCATTATGCCTGGCAGCGCCGTCGTCAAAGCCCCCCACGGAGGAGTCACCAGAAGTGAGGGCACGGGGGTTGCCTTGATCTCTCCATCTGCAAGTTAGGGGATTCCCACCAGTGGTGGCCTCCGAGGACCATCAGAGAGACGACGCAAGCAGGGTGAGCCAGTGCTCAGGGACCCAGTGCTGTGGTGTAAGCACAAACACCAGGGCAAAGAGATGCGGAAAACACTTAGCCCAGTTTCTCTTAAAATTCACATTCACAACACCAATCCTGGAGGGAAAGAGTCCCAACAAGGGGCCTTGCTGCACTGAGTCCACCCGCCCCTGCCCATCCTATCTGCCCATGCAGGCTCCAGGGGCCCCCACAGGGCATGTCTGAGCTGGAGGGGAAAATATGGCATGGGCATCCTGCAGCCCCTGGTGCACCTGAAGGAAACCAGCCAGACTTGTCCCTGCAGGCTCTCAGCAGACCTTGAGACCCCAGGGTGTCCGTGGCCCATGGGCACCAGCCCTGCACCCTCATTTACACTGGGGCCAGGCCAGGTGAGGTCTTCTCTGGTACCAGCACCTCATTTGAAAAACCCTGACAGCCCTGGGGACTAAGAGGGGGTCCCAGCCCTCCAGAGGAGCTGCAGCCATTGCCCAGGGGACACAGCCAGCCTGACCCCAAATCCCCATAGTCAGGAACCGAGCCTGGGGCCATGGCCCTATAGCTCTCTCAGCCTGAGACTGACAGGCCTCTGGACTGCCCCCAGCCCTTGCTGCCCAGAGCCCAAAGTGGATTCACTGCCCACAGGACAGCTGCCTCTTTGCATGCCATCCCAGTACTGGGGCAATGTTGAAGGGTGAGGGGTCTGGTGGCCAGAGGACATCCCCCACCTGGCAGCACTGGGCACTTGCCAAGCCTCTGGCACCCTACAACTGAGGCCAGAAGCCAGCTCTGGTCCTCATTATGGAGTGGCCACTCAGATGGGGCTGCAGCCAGTCCCACCCTCCCAACAGGCTTTGGCGGGTGAGACAATGGACTGTCACTCCACACAAGGACAGCCCTCCCACATGCTCTCATCCTCCGTCCACAGCACAGGCCACCATGAAGCATGAGGACAGGCAGGCAACCAGCCCCATGCCCAACCCCACTGGGCCCAGCTTCAGGATGCCTCAGGAAGTTGAGAAGGAGGAAGCAGGGCCCTCAAAATGTCCCAGGAGCCCAGCCCTGTGAGAATCCACCTGTGGGAATGTGTCTCTTGACTGAGGGTCCAATGGGGATAGACCACCACCCACTCAGCCAGAGCCCGTCTCCAAAGGCTACACACCTGCTCCTGTGCCCACACAGGCATGGCCACAAGGTTAACACAACATGATGCAGCTTCAGAAAGACTGGGCCAAGCCCAGGTTAAGGGCCTGGCAGGGCAGAGGAAGGGCCAGAAGCTTCCAGGATGGCATGAGTTCCGAGCACCACCTCTGTCCCATGAGGTTCTGTAGCCCCTCACCTGGGGCTAATGTAGCCCTCCATCTGGGGGCTAATGGGTCCACACTGAGGAGCCAAGAGCCAGCAATGAACTCGGGGCTGGGCACTGCAGCCTGGCCAAGCTTGACCCTGCCTGTTCCCTTGTGTGCAGGAGCCATTCCCTTAGCAAGTGTGTTTCACAGCTAAAAGGCATATCTCGGGTAACACTTCTTCCCAAAATATTCTTGATCATTCCCACATTTATTCGTATAGATAAACATCAACAATCAATCTGCCCCCTTCTCTTCCCTCCCCAAAAAACAATGCACTGGATTTTTTTTTTTTTTTTTTTAAAAAGATGACCGGTAAGGGGATCTTAACCCTTGACTTGGTGTGGTCAACACCATGCTCACCCAGTGAGCAACCGGCCATCCCTATGTGGGATCCGAACCCGTGGCCTTGGTGTTATCAGCACCGCACTCTCCCGAGTGAGCCACAGGCCGGCCCCCAATGTACTGGATTTTGATAGCAACTAAGGACGCCTGTGATCTGCATGGGCAGAATGGAGGTGGGGCTGCACCTGTGCCCATAACCCCAGGCTCTGTGCTCACACTTTTACCCCTAGGGTCTGTGGGAATGGAGACAGGTGTCGCCTGGCACTTGGCACATCCAAGAGCCTGGGATCGCATGCAGAGGAGCTGCATTGTGGGATGATGATGTGGGGAGAAGTTGGGTCAGCCTGGCCAGACCTCGGGGCCTGACCAGGTCAGGGGAAGGGCCCACCTTGGGATCGCCCACCTGCGCCTTCCCTCACCCTACTGGCCCTGCTGGCTTTGGAACCTGCTACAGGAGGGCACCAGGAGGGTGCAGGGCAGGGGCCTTGTAGCTTTTCACTGCTATGGTGTCACAGCACTCCAGCAAATTGTTACCCTAATGGAGCGGCCAGCCTTTGGAAATGAGCTGTATTGAGAAGAGGGCTTAAAATTAATGAGATGATAGCAGGGCCGAGGACCCCGGAGTACGCCTGCCCTCACAGCAAGCCTCTGTAACTCCTTTTCTGCAATGGGAGCCCGCAGATCTGAAGGCTTCTCCCATCCGTCCAGCAGGCCCACGCTGCCAGGAAATTTCATTAACGCTGGAAAATAGGAAAGGTATTAAGCGTGGATAATGAAGGCCAGGGAGTGAACAGCGCCTTAAGACAGTCTTCTTTCTCGCCTTTGTAATGGGAGGCATGAACTTTCCCTTCAAATCCATTTCTAATCCATTTGAAATACTACAGCAAATTATCTTTCCTTCAGCCCGAAAGCGGCCAGCCAATTTACTCCGAATAGAAGTGACAGTGCCCCAGGATTTATCACCATAACCTTGACTACACCAGGGTGAGGCTCAGCTGCCCCTCTTTCCCTGGGGGGGCACAAAGGACAGTGGGGGGAGATAACATTTTAAGTGAAAAGTGGTGGTAATGGGGGAAAGACACACACACCACAAAAGTTGGTTTAATAATAAAAAAAAAAAGTCACTTGTGCATTTACTGCCGTGGGAGAAGCCAGAAACTTCCAGGCCAGAAGCCGTCCAGGCCAGCTCAGGGGCAGTGGTGGGCACTCGGGTGGCTGAGCCCAGCTCCTTCTACCTCTCAAAGTCATCTGCCCACCTTGGGCTGGGCCCCTCTGTCCTGCCACGCCTGTGCTTGAGGATAAGCAGGGGGAGCCAGGCAGGCCCTGACTACAGGGGATACTTCCCACCTGCACCTGGGAGCAGAGCAGAAGGTCCAAGCGAAGAGAACACACAGAGAGGGGGAGGGGATTGGGGGTCTGAGCAAGAAGGAAGCAAGGCTTTTTGGTCTTCCCCAGGATAAGCCTGGTGTCCACTATTGGCATTTGCAGGGCATGCCTGGGACAGTGGCTGAGAGCAGCACACCCTGCAAGGCCTTGCCCACCGGGCTCCCACACCCTGCAAGGCCTTGATCTGGGCAGCTGCTGCCAAGTGGCCTGCACAAGGGTTTGAGGGACCATCTGGACATCCACACTCTGCTGGCACCCTGCAAGGCCTTGATCTGGGCCGCTGCTGCCAAGTGGCCTGCACAAGGGTTTGAGGGACCATCTGGACATCCACACTCTGCTGGCTCCTGGAGGGCTCTGCCTGGAGCAGGCCTGAACAGCCCCCAACATGCTGCGAGCGGGGAGCTCTGTCCGCCAGTCTGCACTGTAGCCTCGCCTCAGGCCACCGCACTGCCTCCATGCATGGGTGCACACAGGCAGACAGACTCTTGCACACTCAAGTATACACGTGCGCACATGCTGCCCACCCCCAGGGTGATAGCGTCAGCACTTGTGTTACCAGCAGCAGAAGTCCCAGCTCAGCAGAAATGCATCAGACAGAGAGCAGCTCCTCCTGAAGGCTGCCCACACAACCCACCAGGCAGCCTGCATCCCTAGACTCTAGGTACCGCTCCCTGCTGTGGGCAGGGTCACTCCTGCACCCTGCGATGTCCCCATGCCATGGGACCTGGCTGCAGGACTGACCAGAGAAAACACCACGTGGTGCTCCATGCCCGGGGACACCCAGGCAGCCTCCTTGGCACAGAGGTGCTTAGCTGGTGCCCTCCTCCCAGCCCTACCAAACTTCCCACCCAGCCTAGTGAGCCCCCAAATGTTCCCATTGGGGCTGGCATTCCCCCACGAGACTGTGTCTGTGCTCATGCTGAGACATGACCAAGCAAGCCACTGGGCACCCAGCGTGGGTCCCCCAGCGCACAGTGCAGTGAGGAGGGGAGGCGTAGGAGGAGAGGCCTTCCCCTGACCCACCAGTCCTATCAGGGCCAGGGCTCTGAAGGGGCAGGTCTGGGATTTGAACTTTATTTCCTTCCAGAGCATGAGGCCATGTGGAGTGAAGTGGGCAAGGGAAATGGGACCTGGAAGTGGAGCTGCAGGCAGAAGGGTGGTGGGCATCCCCCCAGCCACCTGCCACCCAGGTCTGGCATCTTCCAGCTGTTTTCAATCCCATCAAGTCTTGTCTGTGAAAAAGAAACAAAGCCCCCACTGGTCATCCTTGCCCACCCTCACAGCCAAGCTCTGGAGTGCCGTCTATACTTCCCATCTACACTCTCCACCCCAGACCCCTCCCCTGACTCCTTGGGGACCCTCTGCCTCTCCTCTGACTGCAGGTCCCCCCTCTGCAGATGACTCCCAGTGCCCACCCCACCCTGGACAGACCCCTCAAGGGCAGAGGTTTTGCCTGCCTCCCGTCCAGGCCAGGCCTCTCCTGCCAGCTGCCCAGGCTGGCTACTGCCGTCTCTTGCTGATTGCAGACTGGGGCCCCTGCCCTCGTTCACAGCTCCCTGGTAGGACCCCCACACCCACTGTGCCATGTCAGTTGGTTTGAAAACTGGTTTGATCAAGTTCTCCCCAGAGCCCTGCATGGGGTCCCCTTTTCTCACAACAACCATGTCATGTGGCCCTGTGGGGCCAGGTTCTCGGGTCCTCAGTGGCCACTGCCCAGGGCACCTTCTCTCCAGCCCAGAACTCCAGCTACCCTGGGAAGTTCTGGTTCGTGGAAAGCACAGAGACACCTTATGGTGCTGAGCCTTTGCACATGCTGAACCTGTACCCGGACCCCCAAGCATGCCTCAGCCCAAGCTCAGACAGTAGATCCCTGGAGACGCTCTCCTGATCCCCAACAAGGGACAGTACAGTGTTATTATACCCCAGTGCACAGGGCTCTGCTTACCTGCCAACCCCTCACTCAGCAACTCCCTGAGGAGAGGGACCGTGTCTGCTAAGTCCACCCTATGCCCCTCGCCCTGCAGCTGTGCCAGGCACATGGGTGTCTCTGTCAGTCTGGTTGAAGGAACACAAACCAGGTGTGGAGCAGAGGCTGGAGAGGCCCCTGTGGTGCCATCCTGGGGCTCCAAAGACCTTTTGCAGGAGGGGCTTAGGGTAGGAAAGGGTCTGTAAGGGCTGGCCAGTTATGGACATGCAAGAAAGAGACCTGTGGGGAGCAGGTGGATGGGTGCGCATCTGCCAAGGCATCTGGCAGTTGGCAGGTGGGAACAAGGAGGCTTGCTCAGCAGATGCAAGGAAAAAGCTTCTTGGAACCCAGGCTGTGGGCTCTCTGAGAACACAGGGAACAGCAGGGCTGGGGGAGGGAGGCGGGGGTCAGAGAGCGCAGGCCCTGAGTGCTCTGTGAAGTGTGGGCTTGTCCCTGCTGACCCAGCTGCTTTGGAGGGGACGTGGAACTTAGAAAGACCCTCAGGGGCACATGTGTGGTGACGGCAGGGGAGGCCAAGGGTTGGAGGAAGGGAGTGGGTCTGGGCAGGGTTCTGGCAGCTGGAAGAGGCAGGGCTGCAGGAGTGGGCGGGGACATTGCAGAGGGACCCCTGTTGGCTGGGGCAGGGGCCCAGCAGCCCCTAAGGCCAGGCCACCCAGGCCAGTGGTGGCTGTGCAGGAGGTGAGCAGGCCAGCTGGGAAGCAGAGAAGACAACCGGGCAAGCATTTTTCAGGAAATGGAGCACGATTTTCCAAAGCTCGGAGCTGAGCGGGGAGTGCACAGTCAGCAGAAGAGGCGCCCGGGGAGGCGGCTCCGCAGCGAATCCCAAGTAGGTCAGGCGGAGCTGCCGTGACAGCACTAAACTGCTTAAGTGGGGCTTTCCACCGGAAACGCTGACTGCCCCATCGCGGCCTGCTCAGCTCGGGAGGGCCACTGAGCGTGTGTGCACGCGCATGTGTGCCAGTGTGTGCATGTCAGTGTGGGGCCAGACGAAGCTGCCCCAACTAAGAGGCTTCTCTGTGCACCCCCAGCCCTGCAGCCTGTGCAGCAGCATGCCTGGTGGCAAGTGCTCCCGCCCCTGAGCGGAACTGGCCCTATCTCAAACACACCCCAGTGGGATGGGCCCCACCTTGAGAGGCCCAGCCCCAATGACAGGTGCAATGTGTTTGCAGTGTCCCTGGGAAGGTGCTCACAGAATATCAGGGTTCTCGGAAGGAAGAAACAGTTCCTTGGGAGAGGAGCCTGAAAATGTCCAGGGACACAGGCCTGCCCTCTTGAATTGACAAGGTTGAAACTCGACCACCCGGAGAATGTGCAGGCTTCACGATGGCTGTAGCCACCCGATCTCATGGACCCTTGTCCAACCACATAGCTCACTCCACTCAGGTCTGGCCTACCTCAACCTCTCTGCACCCAGAGCACAGGGCCCCCTGCAGCATCCACCTCCTGGCTCATGTGTACAGGCAGGCCAGTGGCTCAGCTCTTTGGGACACACCTCTAGCAGGTGGGCAGGTGAACTACAGGCCTGGGTGGGAGCTGAGAGGCCTGATGGTCCTATGAGAGCCCTCCCAAGCTGTACAGCCCTGGGCTGGGGACCTGAGGTTGCCAAGCCTCTAGGCATCACCTGAGCAGTGGAGGCTGCACAGAGCTGGGAGCGTGCAGAGGGGCCAGCCCAGGAGCACAAGTGCCCTGGCCTCAGGCAGGAAGTGAGAAGGGGTATGGGCGGCCCCCACGTGTGACGCGGGCAGGGGCCCAGCAGGGCAGCTACGTCACCTCGGGACTCCATCACCTCCCTGAGGGACCCCTCCCAGCCCTCCCTAGTAATGAATAAAAATGATTCAGGGGTGCCCCTCACCAGCCCAGCAGCGTGGTGGTGGGTGGTGTGGGCGATACTAATTGCCTGCCTCTGTTACAAATGCTGCTGCTCCATTATGAGGGGCCGGGACTATTTTATGTATTTTATGTGCTTACATCTATTCAATTGGTATTTCGATCAATGGATGCATTACAAGCTTTCCCTTTAAGAGCCTAATAAACAACAAGATGGAAAGTAAAATTCTCCATAAAATGACACTTTTAAAAATCCATTTCAGATGAAGCTATTGGTGTTTTGCACGTTAGCTGCAAAAAACAGGTATTACTGGGCCTTAATGGCCACACTCTGAGTGCAGAGTTCAGCGGGCCAGGCAGCAGGTGGGGGCTGGGCAGCCAGATGCCACTGGCCTTGGTGGGCCTGGTGAGGGTGAGGCCCAGGCAGGGCCCTCTATCCCCTGCACCTGGGATGCCACTCCCATGCATCACCTGTGGGGGCAGGGCTGGCCACGAGTCCTGCTTGGCCCTCGGGAGCCACCCCCGCTATCTCAAAAGACACGGGGCAGACACTCCCCCCAACCCCAGACCCTGGTGGGACACCCTCTCCTAGGATCACACTGTGACAACAAAAACTCATCAGATTTAGAAGGATGAACAGGTAGTTAATTATGAAATAAATACATGTAAAAATCAATAGCTTTCCAAGACACCAGCAAAAACCAGTTGGAGCATACAAAGAAGAAAAGCACTAAGAACTTTAAAATACTTGGGGAAAAAACTCCACAGCAGGTGTGTCTGCCTGGCAAACGGAAGCTACAGAGCAACATTCCTGCAGCACAGGACAGGAGTGATGCGGAGCGAGGTCGGGTATTCCAGGCTCCTGTACAATTCGGTGAAATTGTAAGACTAAGACGCAGTTTTGCTGGCTTGGAGGATGGCTGCTTGGGGAAGGCTGACAACCTACCCAATATTTCCAAAATTCATCTGGAAAACAAACATCCAGGAATAACTAAGAAGACAAACAGGGCAATGGTAAGGTCGCCTGCGTGAGGGAGACGCCCCTGCACACGAGTCAGTAGAGTGTGTTCATCTCAGTAAACAAAGCTCCACAGGGAGGCAAAAACCTCGATCCCTACCTCAGACCACAAGGAAAAGTTAACTCAGGAAGGACCACAGGCTTCAACGTAAACGCCAAAATAGTCAAGGAAAAAGAAAACATGACCGTGGGGTAGGCAAATATTTCCTAAACAGGATACAAAAAGCACTACTCATAAAGAAAAGGATCAATAAATCAGAAGTCATTAAAAAGCAAGCGCTAGACTGTGAGAAGACATCTGGAGAGGAGTGTCCCCATAATCTGTAAAGAACTCCAGCAAATCAATGAAAAGGCAAACGACACAAAGATGGGCAAGAGACCTGAAGAAGCACTTCCCAAGCGAGCACAGTCGCAGGTGTCAAGTGTGAGAAAGGACTTTCGGCATCACTGGTCATCAGGACACGGAAGATGAGACCTCAGTGAGTCACCACCACACACTAC
>NW_007728934.1:46099-82958 GCF_000696425.1 Galeopterus variegatus
GGCATCACTGGTCATCAGGACACGGAAGATGAGACCTCAGTGAGTCACCACCACACACTACCAGCGCGGCTGGACCAGGAAAGACAGACCCCGAGAGTGCTGGCCGAGGTCACAGGACAACTGGGCTGCTTACACTGCTGCCACAGCAGGCTGGGACAATCACCGCAGGAAATGGTTTGGCCTCATCTACTAAAGCTCAGCTTCCATCCACCCTCCGAGGCAGAAACTCCAGAGAAACGAGGGTTCCTAGTCACCCAGAGACATGACCAAGGCTGAGAGCAGCTTTGTGGATGACTGGCAAAGATGGGAAAGATCCCAGGTAGATGCCCATTGAGCAACTGGATGTGCTGTGGCGTTATCTGTGTTGTGGAGCTTCACGTAGCAGCGAATATGTCCAGGTCCTGCCACCCACCGCATCTGGGGAATCTGGGACATGATGGCACACCCATCTGCTCTGGCTGCTCCAGCAGAACAGTCAGGTGGCTCACGCAACAGAAACGCACTTTCTCGCAAGGCTGGAAGCCCTGGATCAATGTGTCCACTGGGTGGGTTTCCAGCAAGACCTCTCTTCCTGGCTTGCAGATGGCCACCTGCTCCCTGTCCTCACACGGTTTTTCCTCTGTGCATGCATCCCTGGTCTCTTCCTCTTCTTGTAGGGACTCCTGTCCTACTGGATCAGGGCCGAAGATGTGTGGCTCCGTTTAACCTTATTTTTATTTATTTATTTATTTTTTGTCTCCTCCCCCCCTCTTTTTTTTTTTTTGTCTTTTTTTTTGTGTGTCTGGCAATGGATCGCAACCCTCAGTGTCGCGCCCATACCGGACTGGGACCGGCAACGGGATCGCAACCCTCGGTGCTGCACCCGCACCTCGCTCAGCCAGCGAGCGGGAACCGGTCTGTATGTGGGATCCAAACCCTCGGCGGGAGCGCTGCCGCACTCTCAAGCGGCGCACTGTAGCAGTGCGCCACCGGGCCGGCGTCCGTTTAACCTTAATTACCTCCTTAAAGAACACATCTGCAAATACAGTGACACTGGGGGTTAGGGCTTCAACCTATTAATTTTGGGGGGATACAATTCAGTCCATACCATGTGGTGAGTAACAGAACTCAAACAAAAAGGCAGCTGCTGTGCGATCCCACAACTGTGATGCTCAGAAGCAGGCAGAGCTGTCCGACTGACATACCGAGCAGAGCAGCGGCACCAGAGGGAGCAGACGGGAACAGGAGGGGCATGGAAGAGCCTTCCGGAACTCATACGACCTTGGGACAGGGAAGACTGTGCTAAGCAAAGTAACATGTGAAGTCTTAAGAGACTGACAAGTTTAAGTGCACAGAAACATAAAAACTTCTGTTAAAAAATCCTCCTGAAACTGAAAGGCAAGACTGGAAGAGGAAAGCAATGAAATGCTGATACCCCAACACTCAGAGGTCCCATGGACCCAAAGAAACAGGCGAGCAGCGGTGCAGGAGCAGAAACCTTCCTGGCAACGGCTGCTGGCTTGGCAGGGCCTGCACCTGAGGTGCGTGCCCCTGTGGCACCAGCCAGTGTCATCTGGATGAGTGGATTACACTGGGGCAGACCATAAGAACAGCAATGAAGAGGAATGATTTCAACTCCAGGCCAGATCAAGCTGTGTCTACCTAACCAGCAAGCCAAATGTCGCCTCCTCCTAGAAGCCTTCTGGAGGGCAGACACCAGAGAAGGATCTGGCATAATCCATTCCCTGCTCTGCTACCCCCGGATAACAAGCAGGGACCATCCTAGCACCCACTGGGCAGAGGAGCTCCAGGTGGGAAGTGCTCAGAAAGGGCCTGGACCCAAGCAGGAGCTAGGAGGAGTGATGGGGAGGGCGGCCTGCCGAATCTCAGAGGACTCACAGCCAACCCTTGGGAGCAAGGGTGTGCCCTCCCATATAACTGAGCCACCTACCAGGAGAGGAGCCATGATGCAGGTGGAGAAGGCACCACTGGGCCCCTCTCTTCCAGCTGGGCTGGGAGGGAGGGGGTGCCTTGCCCCCTGCCCCGCCCCCAGGACCGCCCCCGCGAGCTGAGCACCAAGGGGCCGGGCCCAGGCCATAATTTATGCTCCCCCACCTATGCTTTATGGCTTTCTTAATTCGGCTCCTGCTACTATTAATGTAGTTAATGCTGAGATTATATCTATTTTCTGGCGTCAGGCGGTGATTTATTCAAGCCATCTTTCCGGTGGAGGCTCCCACGCTGTTAAATCAAGCGCCTTGCCAATTAAGTGCTGACTTGGGAAGTGGACGCGGTCTAACACACATCCAACCACAAATTAAACCCGCTCGACTCTGGGGAATGGGCGGGGCAACCACGGGAACCTTGCTGACTTGGAGGAAAGTCGGGAAGCAGCGGGCCCTATGCATAGTGCGCTCAGCTGGAGCTGCAGTTGTACCCCACTGGCTGGGGTCCCTGGGCCTGTCCCTGACACACGGCGGTCTCTGGAGCTATAGCCCCAACTCACACCCTGGGCTAAACATGTCCAACGAAACACCCCTCAGACACCCTGTA
The DNA here is from genome assembly GCF_000696425.1 of Galeopterus variegatus. NCBI lineage: Eukaryota > Metazoa > Chordata > Mammalia > Dermoptera > Cynocephalidae > Galeopterus > Galeopterus variegatus. The sequence continues at coordinate 48,632 of NW_007728934.1, forward strand.
CTTCCTAAGCCATTCCCCAGTGGCCACATGGGATGGCTGCAGAGACCCTCCACCAGCCTTTGAAGGGTGTGGTAGCTGAGGAAGGAGATGGGGTGGAAGGCAAGAGCCACAGGAGTCATTGGAAAGAAGCCCCCAGCAGGCGGCTGGGCTGCATCTGTGCTCAGCAACCCTGATCCTTGTCAGAGCCCAGAGTGGCGAGGAAAGGCACCCCCACCCTGTGGGGTGATGGGTGGACATGGTGCCTCACCAGAGTTCCATCTCTGAGGACACACATAGCAATACAATGAGGCACAAGTACAGAGAAAAGCAGAGAGGCAGGTGTGGGGAGAGATGGACCTACACCTAACGGAAGGCCCCCTTAGGTGTTCCTGAGCCTGGTGGGAGCCTCACCCCCTCCTGCCCAGCATTGTCATGCCCACCAACGGCAGTAGTCATTCGCCCAGGGCACAGGGGCCCAGCCACCAGCCCAGGGCACAGGGGCCCAGCCCAGAGAACCTGCTGACTGCTTTCCCAACCAGTATCGCAGGGTGGCCGCAGGACAAGGCGAAGATGGGGCAAGTCCACCTGCACCCCTGCAGACCTGCCGCCACCATGGGAGCCCACTGCCCTGGAAGGCTTCCAGCCCCAGAACAGCACCTTCCCGGCCCAGCCCTGAGAGGTGAATCATGTACAGGGGTAAGATTGGGCTGGAGGGTTGATACATGCCAGGAGTTAAATATGATATTGATTATCTGAATGATACTTTACTACCACCTCTAAAACCAGGGTAAAAGTGGTATTTAAGATGGTGTTTAATTGTGTAAGGCACCCAGGTAATGCTGGGTGACAAGGACATTTTATTTCTTCCTGTCAGGGGTGGTATTTTCCGTTTCCTCTCCTCCTTGTTTCCAGGAACATCCATGCTTTCCCCTTCCCCCATGGAGCTCAGGGGCATCAACCAGCAGACACCCATGAACCCAGGCACTGGCCAAGTGTGCCAGGAGGGCCCGGGCACAGCAGGCTTACCCCAGGCTGATGACAGTTTTCCATGAACTCCATGTGAGAAACTTAAGGGGACCTTCTGAGCCTTCCTTCCCAGCAAACTGAAGAAATTTCCCTCCAGATTTGTCATGAGACACTCACACGGCCAATCCCTGTGTCTTGTGGTTTTGCTGTGGCAGTGGCAGCACGTTACCAGGGCCCCAACTGGGTCCTGTCCACAACAAGGACAGGACCCTCCTCCGGGTCTGCGACCCAGGCTGCCTGCCTGTCAGCGAGGGCCAGGTTCTAAGATCTCCAGGACACAGTCTCCTCCCTCAGGTCGAGGTCTGAGCCCCTCAGGGACATCCAGCTGCTCAGCAAGCCTGGCTCTTCTCCCCTTTCCCTCCCCGAAACCACCAAGGCCATGGGAGGGCTCGGGAGGATGCCGGGGCTGCCCTGCTGCTCGGTGTGGGCGAGGAGCACAAGCTGAAGGGCCTGCCTGCCTCAAACAAACAGAGAAATAAATAAATAACTCAGGCGCGCTTTGAAATGACTTCCAAATTAAGAGTCGCATCTGCGCTGTCAAGCCCCTGCCAGCAGCCTGTGTGGCACCTTCCGTGCAAAAACGTATCTCAGCCCATTTATTAGAATGATGAAGGCAAAGGGATCTAAAAATTGCACTCCTTCCTTAATGAGCAGCCGAAGGGATCGGTAAGCATAATTTCAGAGGCCAGTAATATTTTATATAATCGCCGAGTGGTTTAAATTGAAAACCCCCAACTGAATCAATATTTACTGCATTGAAACGGAATGAATAGTAATAAGTCACTAAGCTCCCTGTCCTGTTTCATAAAATAAAAAATTATAAAAATGAGCACAGGCACAGGGAGGCCATCACATTAACTTTTACAGCACTTGGGGAGCCGTAACCGCCTGTTCTCATAAAATAAAATTCTAAAAAACCTGCCGGAGGAGACCTGCTTCAGCACCATGTAGGGAAGGCTGGGGGGTGGGGAGCTCGGGGAGTCATCCCCACAGGCCCTCTCCAGGATAAGGCAGCCCGAGACCCCTGCCTGCAAGCTGACCACGCCTGGTCCTGCTCAGGGTCCTTCTGCACAGAGGCCAGAGGAGGGCCCATGCTCTCCACCAAGCCTCTGGGCCCACCTTGGCACACACTCCCTGCCACCCTCAAGCCAAACTTCCTGCTTTGATTTCTTTACCTATTTTCTCCAATTCCAGCATGTGGATGAGGAGCCCTAGCATCAGGACAGGAGGTGGCTGTGGACATGAACTCTGCCGACCCATGTCTCTGACCAAGACCTGGACCTGGGCTGTGGAGGGACACATGTGAGCCAGAGCAGAGAACACAGGCTCTAGTACAGGACCCTCTGAGGCATAAGCACAGGGCCCTGCCCACACAAAGCAGGAACCTGTGGTTCCCATGCAGCCCCACAGGAGGCCTGAAAAGGCCAGGGCCTTGGGGCAGAAGAGGCCAGAGAGGGCAGAGCTAACTGGGAGCTGGACACCTGTGAAGCGGCGAGTCCCAGAGGGAAGGGGGCTCATGGTAGCCCATTCTCCAGACACTGACCACAGAGGCCAAGAGTGGCAGGTAGGGCTGTGGGGAACCAAAGGAACACGAGCCCCCAGAGGGCCATGATCCCCTCGCTCCATCCCACAGGCAAGGCTGGCACAGTGAGGGAGGGAGGCAGCATGGGCCTCACAGAGTGACAGACAGACTGCCAGCTAAAAGATGGGCAAAAGACCTGAAGACAACAAATATCCTTCAATGGGCCCATGACAGGTGTCCAACATTGCTGGTCATCAGGGAAACACAAATGAAAGCCACTCCGAGAAAGTGAAAAGAAAAAGACGGTGGCACCACGCACAGTGGCAACAGAAAAGGTCCCACCCCTGTGGGGAGAGGCTCGGCAGCTTCACATAAAGCTGAATGTTCCGGGCCGGCCCAGTGGCGCACTCGGTAGAGTGCGGCACTTGGGAGTGCAGCGGTGCTCCCACCGAGGGTTCGGATCCCATATAGAGACCGGTCCACTCACTGGTTGAGCGCAGTGCGGGAGCGACACCGAGGGTTGTGATCCCGTTGCCGGTCGCGGTATGGGCGCGACACCGAGGGTTGCGATCCCATTACCGGTCATGAAAAAAGACAAAAAGGAAAAAAAAAAAAGCTGAATGTTCCCAGCTCTGCATCCAGTAATTCCACTCAGAAGGGAAATGAAACACAGGTAGGTCGACACGAAGAACCATACAAGAATATTCAGCAGTCTTTACTCATAAGCACCCAAAACTGGAAATAGCTCAGCTGTCCATCAAGAGGAGAATTAATAAACCAGCTGTGGTACAAACAATGGAGCACCGCTGGGAAACATGGGGAGTGACCATCGGACATGCGTGAGTCGGACCTGACGCTGAGCGAGCGAGGCTGGAGACAGAGGGGAGGATGCCGACGTCACTCACATGGCACTCCAGAATGAGCAAACATCCCAGAACAGCAGCTACCCGGGTGCAGTGCTGCCTGGAAAGGGGTAGGGGGAAATGCCCTTGGGTGCTGTGTTCCACAGGAGCATGTGTCCGTCAAAACTCTGGACATGTACACTTAGATCTATACACCTTGCCCTGTGTGAATTTCACCTAGAGAGAACTGCGAACACACATGGAACTCCAGTGCTGGGCTTGCTTTCCTCCGAGGCACTGGGAGCAGCTCTGAAACTTGCACTCCAGGCTTGAGCAAAAGAGCTAACAGACCAAGGATGGGGCCAGGTGTGTCCTGCTTGCAGAAAAGTCACGAGCATGGAGTGGGGGAGGCAGGATGGATGGGCACTAACGAAGTGGGACTAACGCCTCAGTACGTGCGTGCATGTGCGTGTGTGCACGTGTGCGTGCATGCGTGCGTGCACATGCATGTGTGTATGTGCGTGCACATGTGTGCGTGTGTATATACATGTGCATGTGTGCATGTGCATGCATGCATGCAGTGCATGAGTGAGAGCAGATACATTGCTCCCTTGTCCTGACCCAAGAGGGCCCAGAAGCGATGGTACTTTGTAGCAGCATGCATACCCTGGGCTGGGAGCTCAGCACTGCTGCACATGGGGCCACAGGATTCTCAGCTGTAAGGGGCTGTCCTGTGTGGTGCAGAGAACCAGCAAGAGCTACAGCAGAAGCAGCCAGGACACTGCTCAGAAATGGCTGACTCCAGGGCCGGGGGAGGAAAACTCCACATAAGCCTGGAATGCCTTCTTGTGCAAAGTGAGGAAGCGCCAGGGAGCGATGCAGCTGCATGGAAAGGACCCAGGGCCAGCCTGAAAGGCTCCCATGGTCCAAGGCTGGGACCAATTGAGGACCGAGATGAATAACAATAGGAACAGATCACAGCCTATCGAAAAGAACGAGGATCCTGAGTCCAAACCGACAAATACACAATGCAGTGGGGACCAGGAGGGGACAAGGGAAGCAGTGCTCACAGAAGGAGACCACAGCCCACATGTAAGGGAGGTGGGTGGGGACCATTGGAGGATCTAGAGCAAGGGGGCAAAAGTCCAATATGGAGCAGGGTGCTCACACAGTCCTCACGTATGTCCTCACCAACTGCACAGAGTAACCCGCACAGCAGAGAGACCAGCCAACGCCACCTGAGCTACCACATGGTCAGATAACGCCCATGTGCAGGGAAGCCCTGGAGAAGACGTACCAGCACTTCCATGGCTTTCCTGCCAAAACGGTGATTCTGAATCGCATCATGAGGAGACATAAGATAAGCACAGCGGAGGGACATGCCAAAAAATGCCTGACCTCCACTCCACACATGGCAGCATCATGAGAGCACACGAGGCTTGGGTAGCCCTTCCTGACTGGAGAGAGCGCATGGCGATGGAGATGCACCCTGAAGCATGGGCTCAAGGGGCATGAGAGCTCCAGGGTCTGTGCAAACAGGTGCACATAAACAGAGGGAGACGAGATGGCGAACGGGACACAATATAAGCCGTGGAGTTGAGAGAAAGAACATACGGGAGCTCCGTGGAGTACTTCTGCAGCTTTTCTGTAGCTGCAAAAGTACATTAAAAAGTTACCCAAGACGATTAAGTGCAAGAAACCAGTTAGAAGAGGGAATGAGAGCAGCCCAGGAACCACTCGGAAACTCCCCTCCTTCTTTGCCAGGGTGCCCAGAACAGCCAGGACACGGAGACTTGGCTCCCCAGGCCTGTCCTGAGGCTTCTGCCCACACCCCCCTCCCTTGTTCTCTGTCACAGGCATCTTGTTCCTGGTGCTGCTGGTCAGTGTGCTGACATAAAGCAAGGGCGGCAGCCTGTGGTCCACTCCGACAACCAACCACAGAGAGGGTCGACCTCCTCAGGCTGTAGCCCTGGGCCAGCACCACCCACCCTTCCAGGCCCAGCAGCTGTGGCCTTCTGGACCTGCCGGCAGCCATAGCAGGCCAAGGCCTTGCCGGGGCCCTGGGCTGGGCGGAGCACAGATGCTGGGCTGTGGTCAGCAGAGCCCCGGACAGCCGGTGGCCTGGTTAAGCCTGAACACAGAAGTTACACCCACCGGCTAGCCAGCCCCCCAGCTGGAGCTGGACCAGGGCTGTGGCAACATGGCCAGCCAACGTGGTCAAGTCCAGCCTGCTCTTAGTTGGCCCCAGGCCTCACATGCGTCATCTGAGGCCAGCCCCCTGCTCTTGAACTTGTCTTGCCTCCTGCTGGGCTGTCAGGATCTCCCCATCTGTGCCCTGCATTTTCCTGCTTGCCAGCAGGTGCCTCAGCTGTGGAGAGGTCCCAAGAGCCCAGCCTTAGGGCTTGCTGGCCCCTTGGCTGCTCGGGTCTGGCCCCTGCTGGGCATAGCTTGCAGGCGAGCAGGGGCCTGACACAGGACAGGCCTTCAGTAGACTGGGTGCATGAACAGGTGAATGAACAAAGAAGGAGAAAGCAAAGAGGCTGGCAGGCTGCTTCTGAGCCAGTGCCCTGGGGTAGGTGTGGTGCAGCCCACCCGTGGCCTGCCTGCAGCCACCACTGAAGGGCCCTCAGAGCCTTGGCCCGCTCTGCCAGGCAATGACTTGAGCTGCAACACCCACCAAACTAGACAAATCAAATCTGAGAATCCTACCCAGTTGAAAACCATAATCCAGACAACAATCCCTCCATGCTAAACCTTGTCAGAGGCCCAGTCCTCCCAGAACCTGTGGTGCTGGAGCCCCCCTACTCTGGCCCTCCTGGTCTTGGGGGAATCAGGAGACCCCTGCCCTTAGGCTACTCACATCCAGATCTGACCTGGTCAACAGACGCACGGGGCCCACCATGGGTATGTTGCCTCAGTGTCCCCACTGCCCTGATGCTGAGGCAAGGAAGAGGCCAGGGAGGCTTTGCTGACCCCAGGCCACCCCCAGCAGGAATCCAAGATGGGCAGCGATGTTCCTGCCCCCCAACTCCTGCCCTGCGCAACGCGCAGCCTGTCCTACCTGGCTGGAAAGGACCTGTGTTCTGCTGCTGACCGCGCACTGCTGTGAAGACCAGGCAGGGGCCAGGCTGAGGGGCACCTACTCGAGAGTGGCAGGCACAGCCCAAGGGGGCCGTGCCCGATGGAGGAGCAGGGAGCAGAGGAGGAGCAGGGCCATGGCTCAGACAAAAACCGCCAAGGCTTCCTCTGGGAAAGAGCCCAGGACTTGTCAAACCATCCAAGCCCAGCATCTTGGGGTCTGTAGCTGGCTAGGGCCGTGTGAAGCTCAGAGCAGCAGATGCTGATGGACTCAGCAGAGGCAGGCTCTGGCCACAAGGGAAGCCCAATAGGAAGAGAGCCGAGTGTCCTGGGCTCCTGAGACAGAGGGAGGGGCCTGGAGGTCCGTGGCGTGGTGAGCAGCATCAGCCCCAGGGCCTGGGCAGACAGGCAGCGATGAGGCCCAGCCCTGCCCTGGGGGAGGGAGTAGGGTGGGCTGCCCTCTGAGAGGCTCCCACCCTCCCTCTGACCCACAGTCAGAGCTATGGGCCCTTCTCACGTGCAGAGCCAGCCAAGGCAACCCCAAAGGTCAGCTTTTTCCTGGAAGAAGAGGGAGAAATGGGGGCTGGGCAGCCCGTGCCAGCCTCACGGGCCAATGCCCACCTGCTGCCCAGCTCATCTGCTGCCCCCGGCCTCTCCTGCACCAATAGGTTCTGCTCCTGCCCTACTCCCCAAGAAGCTTCCAGGCCAGACCAGCTCCTGATTCTCAAAGCCTCAAGACAAGGACCCCTCAGTGTCTCACAAGTGCCATGTGCTCACCCGCCTGGTGTCACCAGTCATGGTTCTCACACCAGCCAGCAGCAGCCCTCCCTAGGGGTCCTCGAAAGCAGGCTCTGGAGTGACACTGGCCTGGGGGGGCTCTTCCCCCATTCCTGGGAAGTCATGTATGGCGTCTGTGCAGCTGCACAAAGGCACACACCACACGGCACCCACTCAGTCAGTGAGGAAAGCCCTGCTCAGGGCAGATGCAGGGACGGAGGCAGTGCTGTGGGCAGAATGCAAGGTAATCCAGGCTAGCCACCCCTGCTTGGGACACGAAAGCAGGATGCTACATTTGGGCCGCAGCTGCCCTGGGCCTGAAACAGGTGTCTTGGATCCATGGCCCGGCTGGCCTTCAATATGACAGCAGTCAGACCATCTCTCCTCCCTTGAAATGAACAGTTTTGTTTTTAATAGCATCAATTCAAAAATCTGTTACTCCATTAACTGAAATCAGAAATAATACCATTATTCTTAAGCATTTTCACATTCAGAGCTGTACTTGGCCTCCAGGCCCCTTTAGGCTGTCTGTGTGAGCTGCTCCCGAGTGGAGCCACCACAGGGCAGCCAGGGACACTGGTCACCCCGCCCTATGACGGGGTTTGGGGGCCAGACAGAGCTGGACGCGGGCAAACAACGAGGTCTTGGCACTCTCTCCCTGTCTTCTTGGGCAAAGGCCCTGAGTACCCTGGGCTCTGGCTCTGTCAGAGGAAAGATGGAGGACAGGCGAACACCCTGGAGCATGCCCTTGGAGCTGGCATGGGCTCTGAGGAGGGCTTTGAAGAGCACCTGCTGCAGAGCCTCCAGGAGCAAGGGCACAGCCCCACCCTGACGTCCCCCACACCCTGCCAGTCCAGCAGCAGGACCCCAGGTCCCACCTTCAACATCACCCTCCCAGCCTCTGTGCTCGGGGCAGATATCCCGAGCCCCTCCCCAGGCCCAGGGAAGGCCTTGCACAGCGTGGCCCATGCTGATCTCTCTGCGCCCCCCCAGGCCCCTGCTCTCCACTGATCCATCCACCCTGGGTGGGTCTCAGCACACAAGAGTCTGCATCATCTGCCTGCAGGCCTCCCGACTGCTCTCCCACTAAGAGGAGAGGGCTGTGGGCGGAGCACATGGCCTCTGGGACTGTTCCCTGCGAACCTACAACCAAGCCCAGCTCCAGCCATGAGCCATGCTGGAAAAAAGGGAGTGCTAGTTCAGGTGCAGACTGACCCAAGATTCTCTAACTTCCACACCCCCAGGGTGCGTCAGGAGGCTGCAGGAACCCAGCTCCAGCTGGCCTGAGCACAACATGCCCTGCTATGGACTGAATGTGTCCCTCCAAATCCATACAGCGAAGCATTAACCCCCAGTGGGATGATACTAGGTGGAGTCTTTGGGAGGCAATTAAGGTTTAGATGAGGACCTAGGGATGAGCCCTAAAATGGGCTTAGCATTCTTTATAAAAAGAGACACGACAGAGCTCCCCCTGCCCCCCGCTGCCAGGTAAGGACACAACAAGAAAGTGGCCGTCTGCAAGTCAGGGGGCAGCCCTCACCAGATGCTGGATCTGACAGCACGCTGAGCTTGGACTTCCAGCCTCCAGAACTGTGAGACATAAATGTCTGTTGTGGAAGCCACCCTGGCTGTGGGACTTTGTTACGGCAGCTGAGCTCACTAAGACAGTCCCCAAACCAGAAAGCAGGCAGGAGGCAGGGCAGGGTGGCCCCAGGGGGCTGTGGTGGTGCACCTGCTCATTAAGGAATCACTCGGCTTAGGGCCTGGGGGAGCGCATGGGAACTGTAGCCACCACTGTGGGGATGCTTCCCACCCCCAGCTGAATTCCTCTTTAATGAGACGTCACTTTGGAGAAACGTTTTGGAACCCTTCAAAATCTGGGCCTAAACCTCATCAAACTGCACAGAGATTACTTAAGATTTACCACACAGACACAAAATAAAATAAAATAAGGCAGCCCAGCAAGCAGCAGCCCCGTGACAGCACCATTTGTAGTTGGGATGGAAAAGCCTCCCGATCCGTCTGCTTAAGCACAGCGGCTTCTGTTTATTTCGCACTTTCATGTCACATGAATTTGGAAAGAGAAAAAAAGTGACAGGCAGTTTAGGGATATAAGTCACATTTCAGCTTCAGTTCAGATTAATGAACATGCTGGAAGCCGGCGATGGCATGGGCAAATCCACAAATCTCAGAACAACAAAAAAATTAAATCCTCACTCAAGGTGAGCCTCAGCCCTGGGGGTGGCTCCTTCAGGATCCAGCCTGCGTGGCCACCCTGACCCCAGGCGGGTTCTGGGCCTGGCTCCTGAGCAGCAGTGTGCAGCCCTCAGGCCCAGCAGAGGGGCTAGGGGTGTGAGGCACCTATGTGGCAGCCCGTCCTGTCTCTTCCTGAGGCGTACAATGGGCACCACACGCTGTAGCCTCCTAGGGATAGGTGGTATGTGGCCCAAAGCTTGGCGTCACAGGCCAGGACAGGTGGCTTGACAGGCCGTACAGAGACAGTACCGCAGATGCCACCCCCTCAAAGGCAAGAGTCCTGCCTGGCCTGTGGACACAGCTCTACCCTCTTCTTCCAGAAGGGCCACCAACCCCCAGCCTCCCCCTCCTGCCCTGGCCTCCACATGTGCTCACTGGCTAGGGCAGCAGGCGACTGTAGACATGGCATCCTCAGGGACCCTGGATGGTGGCACCCAGCCTTCTGTCTGGACAGGGCCAAGGAACCCACCGGCACCCCTCAAGTCTAGGCCCAGTTGTGGGAAGGAGATGCCGGGACCCCTGCTGTGGACATGGTTGTCAACAAGGCCCCGATGCTGCCCTTCAGCTCCCCACATGGGTACCGGATTGGACCATGGGGCTGAGGGTAGGTTTCTACTTCAATCAGGAGAGCACAAGCAGCTCGCAGGGTACAAGTGTGCACTCAGGAGTGGCAGCCACTGGTGGTGGTCACACAGCACCCGTCTCAGGCTCTGGTGCTGACCACGGGCTCCAGGGAAGTGAAGTTCCTGGAATTTCCAGAACGGGAACAGGCCTAAGCACCCTGCATGCTCTCCCCTCTCCCCAGAACACATGCCCATGCCAACAGCCCAGGGTGCCAGTACCCCCATTAGCAGAGCCACGAGGAGCTGGAGAGGGGCCTGTGGGCTGTGTGGGCCGCTGGCCGGGAGCAGGCCCCACCGTACTGGGTTGTGAAGCACAGAGTCAGTGAACAACATGGGGCAACGATGGACAGGCAGACGCAGGTGTCAAGACTGGCCAAGTGGCCCGCAGGAGGGCTGGAGGAAGGAGGCCCTGGGGCCAGGGAAGCCAGATGAGGGCTGCCGTCAGCAGCAGGAAAAGCACTCTCCTGGGACCACCCAGGCCTCACACTACCAGACCATGCAGCTGCTTCCATCACTGCCGGGCCCAGTGCCGTCCCTCAGGACAGAAAAGGAGAGCTCCCAACCCCTCCCCAGTCTTTGCAATTTCAGTCACAAATTCACAACCCAGTACGGTGGGGCCTGCTCCTGGCAGTCAAGGTGCAGGCCCTGTCCAGAGCCCTCCACCAGAACTGAGCCTAGGACTCCTCCCCACTGCCCATGGAGGCACCTTTGGGGGAAAATCACCTCCAGGCCTCAAGCATGCCCCTGGGAGAGGGGGCTGGAACGAGCAGGGCAGCCCTCGACTATGGGCCGGAACGCCAACCTATAGGAGGGGAGGTGGGAACAGAGAATCAATAAATCTGAACCTCATTCATGATGATCTGGGGCTCTTATTAAGTAAATTAATTTAAGTTAATTCAGCTCGATCATGACTCCCGATCACAGTGATTTAGTGAAGGGGAAATTGCATTAGGAAAGGCCATGCTCACCAGATAGAAGAACGGAAGAAAATTAGATCCACTTAGCAGTGTGAATTAATATGGAAATAGCAGGTGTAAATTTAACCTTATCAAGAGAGTAAAAATTATCTTCATAAATTTGTAGAAATAGCCCCCAAGATGCTTATAAATCTATTTAAAACAAAAATATTACAAAAAGTGCAGTAAAATTAATTTAAAATATACTTCCAGCTATTGCCTCAAGAAAAGTCGGCAGCAGGGCCAAGCTCAGTGTGGCCCAGCAGTAAGTGGGGGAGGGCAGGGTCTTCAGAGAGATTACCTGGAGGAGGTCCCACCTGGCTCACCTGCAACAGGCCCCAGAGCCAGGCAGGACTGTCCATACCAGCCTGGTGGATCCCCTGGGGTTAGCTCAGGCCTGGAAACCTTTGGGCAGCAGCAGGGCAAACCCAACAGTCTCTGGCCCACACCACTCCCCCAAGAGGCAGACTACTGGGGGGAGGGCCAGAGGACACAAGGAGGGGTCTGCCACTGGTGCTTCCCACCTGCCTGAAGGGCAGTCACCCTTCCCCATGCCTGGAGGAGGGACGCCCCCCTCAGCACATGAAGGGACCACACCACCCATGGCCAGGCCTCCTGAGCCTAGAGGCTGAGCAATCTCAATTCGGTGGGAGGCAGAGCCTCCCCAGAAAGGCAGGCCCACCTGTATGGAGCCACCCCCTCCCGGCCCACACTCAGACACAGCAGGCTAGAGCAGGCTGCGGCAAGGAGGAGCCCACAACCCCACCTTTGACAATCACCATACTGACAGCTTCCAGGGCTTCTAAACCCAGGGGTCCAGCCTCTCTTACCAGAAGTTTCTCTTGAGAGATGCCTAGTGGCAACAAGTCATTGGGGCCCCAACTGTCTGGGCAGTGGTTGTGCATGAGGTCCCGCCAGCTGGCTTGTTGATAACAGCAGAGGGAGTGTGTACATATGTGCTCATGTGTGTGCAAGTATCTTTGTATGCATGCGGTACGCACAGGCTGGCCATACATCTGGTGCAGAAATTGCTAAACAAACAGAAAAATTAGGCTGTTCCCTAGCCAAGGAGCTTACATGAAACAGTCCACGTGGCGAGCCCTCAGGCCCCACCCTGTGGCCCTCAGTGCCTGACAACCCAGTCCCCAAGCCTGTGGGAGCATGGACAAGGTCCTCCTACCTGGATAGTGAGAGCCGCCAGGCCCGCCAGGAGGGCAGAGACAGGGGAAAGGGCGGAACACCAGGGGGAGAGGCTGGGGTCTTCTTGACAATGCGGTAGCGTGTCTTGATCACCTTGCTGGGGGGTGTAGTCTGCAGGGTGTTCAGGCTGGATGCTGCAGAGAAAACCCAGGGCATAGGCACAGGTCAGTGGAGGTCAGCAGGGCTGGGGTTGGAGAGGCCCAGGGGCCAGAGACTGCTCTTGAAGCTGCCTTCACCTGCCACTTCCTCCATGGTTAGAGAACTCTCCTTCATCCCCTGGCTCTATCCACCACCCCACATGGCACACCCAGGTCCCCAGAGCACCTGGCAGCCAAGGCTTCAGGAGCTAGCCAGTGTCATGGCCTCAAAGCCACTGGAGAGGTAGGAGACTGGGGATGCTGAGAAACTGCCCACTGGGAAAGCCAGAGAAACCAAGCAGCCTGGGGCCCAGCCACTGGGACGCATCATAGGCCCAGGGCCCCGCAGGTTCCACACTAGGAACCCTCCAGAATCAGGGTTGGGCCCTGACTCACAGGAGCTCCTGGAGGGATGGGGAGGAGTGGAGGACAGGCCACCTCTGCCCAGGGCAGCAATGGGTATGGGAGGCTCGGGCAGGCAGAGCTCCTGCCTGTGCCCCACACGGGTGGGGCGCTAGAGAGCTCACTTCTCCACTGCCATGCCCAGACAGACATGTACTTAATCAGTCTGTTTTCATAACATTTTGCAGGGTGATATACACAACGGCTTTTTCTTGCTGAATGTTTCATGCAATTAGCAGGAATCTGTTTTGCCCGAGTTCCCTTCCACTTGATAGCCGGCAGTTTCTCTATAGCTCCGAGGAACGCATCTAAATGCCCAACTTTCATAACGCACAGCTCTAACCACCCAGATAATTAAAGGCAACACCGTGCTGGGAGGCAGGCGCCCAACCCGACTGCTCCCTTCCTCCACAGGCACAGGGCCCCAAGCAGGAGGCTCCCTTCCAGTCCATGCCCAGCTTCCCCCCTGCCCTGGGACACTGTCTGCCCCCAGAGGCCCCAGGACATACCCTCCCAGCACCCTGCTCCTTGTACAGGACCAGCAACTGTTATTGTTACTGAAAATCCCCTTCCAGAACCCTAAACCAAACAGTCTTCCTGCAGGCAAGGTCACTCCTGAAGCCAACACCCCCTGTAGGCTCTCCTGCTCACTGGAAGCACCCTAAGGAGCCACTGGGAGCCCCGGAGGAGGCCAGGGAGCAGAAGCAGCCCTGCATGGCCAGTGCAGCCACAGAAAGCAACTCACACCTCCTGCCGGATGTCAGCTGCCCAGCCCTCAAGCACTCCCCACCCACCGTGGGCTGTGGCCTCTACCAGGGCACCCGTCAGCTCACGTGAGGCAGGTGAGGAGGACTGGGCCCTCCTGAGAGCCCCCCAGAGCCCACACCAGAGGGTGTGCCCCTGCTACCCGCATCTTGAGAGGAGCGAGTGCAGTCTGCATGAGCCGGCCAGGGTCAGGGTGGACGATGGGACTAGGTGGCCCCAGGAGAAGTGGGAATGAGGGCCACCTCTGGTCCAGGGGACTGAAGGCAGGGACCTGGGCAGCTGCCCACTGGGGAAAGGGCACAGCAACGTCCAGGTGAGGCTGGGACCACCCCAGCTCTCTACACCTGTCTCACACCCAGCCACAGGTCCCACCTCCCAGAACTCTCTCTCCCCCTGAGCCTCCAAAGGCAGCAGCTCAGGGAGAGCCAGGGAGGAAACGGGAGCTCGGGAAACCAAAGCATGAAGTCCTACCACTTGGAATGCCCTGATCCTTGCTGAGTGGCCAAAGTAAGTGAATCTTTAGCTCTGAATACCTGTCTCTGCCCCCCACCATGCTTGGGACATGGGAGAGCCTGGCATACAGTGGGCATCAATAAATAAATATTTGTTGAATTGAATTTTCAAGGTCTCACAAGCAAGGAAAGACCAGCAAAAATCAGTAATAGTTTGTACCAACTAAGAGCTTGAGAACATGAGAATTCCTGAAGTTATCAATAACCCTGAGCTGACCTCATCACCAGAGCTCAGCTCCAGTTCCCTTCTTCCGCCTGAGGACAGCGCTGGCCCTGCCTGGGCTATGCTGGACGGCTTGAGGCTGCCTCTGTGTCATAATAGTTTGTACCATCTAAGAGCTTGAGAACATGAGAATTCCTGAAGTTATCAATAACCCTGAGCTGACCTCATCACCAGAGCTCAGCTCCAGTTCCCTTCTTCTGCCTGAGGACAGCGCTGGCCCTGCCTGGGCTATGCTGGACGGCTTGAGGCTGCCTCTGTGTCTGGATAGGGATATGCATGGCCACAGGGCCAGGTCTCAGGGCACCTGCCCATCCCCCAACCTCAGAGCACCAGGTGATACAGAGAGGACTCAAGCCTGCTGGCTCACTGGCCTGCAGCCCACTCTGCCCACATCCCACAGGGGGCTGCCCACTGCCTGCCGCCCTGTGATGCAGAGCCTGGAGTGGAGAATATCCCCTGGCCCCTACCTACTGAGAGTCTAGCACTGCTGAGCAAGGTAGGGATGCTGACTGGGGCATATCAGGCCCGGCCAAGTCCCCGCCTCACCAACCTCACTTCCCTACATCCTGAGCACCAGGGAGCCCCCAGACCTGTCCCCATTCCACTCCCAGCTCCCAGTGTACAATACCCCTTTGGCTAAAATCATCTCCTGACCTCATGTCTGTCCTCCCCCTCCCTGGTCCACAGATGTCACCTCCTCCAGGAAGCCCCCAGCCCTCAGCGACTGCAGGACTAGACTCTACATCCTAGAAACCTCCTATCCAGGTGGGGAAGTTCGGAGCAGGTGGGACTTGGAGGCAGCAGTGCCCAGGCCAACTGCACACCTGCGGGCCCAGCCCCTCTCCTGCTGTTAATGAACACCAGCATCAACACACTCTTGTGCCTCCTGTCAAGTCTCCTCATTAACTTCCTGTATGTCACTTAGTGCCCAATTACCATTCCTGAGAAAGTACGAAAGAACAAAGCAACTCCTGCCGCCTCGTTAGAACCCCTCTCTCCCTTGGTCCTCTCTTGGTCAGAGCGGAGACCCTGAGAGGGGCTCAGAGGGGAGGTTGCAGCCAGTGGATGCCCACTGGGCTTCAGCCCCCATGTCGCCCCCACGGTGGGGCCTTGTCCCCACAGCCTGGCCTGCAGGCCACTCATAGCACCCATCTTCCCCAGTGGGCGGCTTGGATACATGACCCTGACCTCGGGGCTGGAAGCAGGACGGATTCTTCCTGTTCCCTTGCATTTGCACAGAGCATGGGCGGGTGGCAGAGCCCGCCGAGCTACAGCACCTGCTGTGGGGCCAACCTGGAGACCTAGTCAGAAATAGACCCTGCCCTCCCCTGCCAGGACACGGCCGAGCGGCCCACTCTCCCTTGCTGGCTGAAGGGTTTTCTGTAGATAGTCATGTTATTTAGATAGGACGGTGGTTAATTCCCTTCATTACAGACTCTCAGGGCTGTAATTTTCCCTCCACATGATATATTCCCCGTGGCACGCTTCACTCAAATCCAGCCCCCTGGGCCTTTATTGCCAACGAGGCCCCAGTGCTGCGTTATCAGGCCCACACACACAGCCCTCTCCACCCACCATCCAGAGGTCACTTCTAATGACTAATCGATCTCATTAGCTTTCCTAATTAAAAACTTTACTACCGCAATGGAAGACAAACTACAGAAAAACTGCTGGCATCATATTTGAATGGGATATGAGCCCCATCTATCAGCTGGGCTGGAGCTCCTGCAGGAACTGCACCCCCAGGCTGGGCGTCCAGCCTCTTCCTCATGCCCACGCAGGCTGGGGCCGGGTGCAGACAGCCCGAGGGTGCCCCAACAGCCTTGCTGTGCACCAAGCGCCATGTCCCAAGGGCCACGGTTGAGGCCCAGAGAGGCTGAGACCGGCATGTAGGGGCAGGGCTAGGCACCCAGGATCGGGCTCCTACCCCCAGCACACGCAGTGCCCTGACCGCAGAGCCCGGCCCCTAGGCACCCCAGCTGTCCCTCCTCGGTCAGTTCCACCACAGACAGAGATCACGGCTCTTACTCTGTTTTACTGCAGAGCAGGAGTAGAGGGGAGGCTCAGATTTTCACAGAACTTCAAAGAAAAATAACTAGGAGGAATATGAGTTGCTAATTTCACAAGTGCTTAATAAATAAAATGAAAGCAGAACTACGATTTTGTGGAAAGAACTGCCTGACGCTGCCAGCCAAGAGGGAGAAGACTGCTCGCTGCTGCCACTGCCAGCCCGGGCAAGGAGGCACAGAGCCGGAGTCCTCCAGCCAAGCCCGGGCCTCCAACAGCCAGCCTTCCCACCCAGTGCTTGAAGCCCCTTCCCAGGTACTTCTGCAGGTACTTTGTCCTAGCTGGGAGATGGGGACAGCTGAGCCGGAGGCCAGAGACTGACGCCTCAGCATAGAATTTGTCAGAGTCAGCCACAAGACACCCATGGCAGTGGAAAAGCACAGGACAGGGCCCGTGAAGACAAACGTAAGTGCCCAATGTGCCAGGCAGCGTGCGGGGAAGGGCCAGACCCCCAGGACCACAGGGTGCCCCAGGCTCTGCAGGCAAGGAGAATGTACAGAGGCAGAGGTCAGGATAGGTGCAGGTCTCTAGGGCCGCGGCAGTGCTGCTCAGGTGAGGGCAGGGCACTGCTGGCTGGGACAGCTGTGGGGCTGCGGGCTTCTGATGGCCAGGCTTTCCCATCCCTGATGCGCTACATACAGCTCAACATTCTTTGTAAATTGCCTAATCTGCTCTGTATCAGCAGCTGTCCTGACACTTCTTTAATATCTCCAAGCTGTCTACACCCTGTGCTGGCTGAAAGCAGCTCCAGAAGGCCGCGGCAGGGCTCAGCTTTTCCAGAAACCACATTGATTTCTGCTCTTCTGCTCCATCTTCCCTTCCCAGGCGGCTCATGTCCCAGCAGACCTGTCTGATTGTGATTGGTCCTCGGTGCCCTCTCCCCAAACACTGGGTGGACCCAGGGTAGAGGTGCCCCACCTGGCAAGAGCCCCTGGGGGCACGACCCTCCGGCTCTGGCAGCCTCCGGCCAGCTCACGGCCCCTGACTGAAGGCAGTTTTACACATCCAAACTCACTCACCCCAAGTGTCAGGGTCTAAAAGGTCTTTTCTTTCAGTCTTACTGCAGTTTTTGACAAGGTGCCAACCCTGTACCAGCCCGGGGTATCTTGTCCTGGTGCCCATGAACCTCGCCGTCCTGAGCATGGGGGGGAAGCAGCAGGCACCAGCCTGGCCCCTCCATGACACAGACAGGTGGTGGCACCTCCCAGCAGGGCTGCCAGACACCCCATTAGGCAAGTGGGATACAGAGCCTAAGGAGAGGCAGGAGGCCCATGCATGTCCCCAGGGACCTGAGAGCTGGTGGGTGTGGTGGCTGTGCCCATGGTGCACCTTGGCCCTGGGAAGGGCAGGAGCTTTCGGACATCACCTTCCCCTGCTCCTGCTGGGCTCGGGGCCTCACCTGCAAGGCCTCTGCCCCAGGCACTGTCCCAGCCACCCCATGACTCAGGTGGCTGTGCTTCCATCCCCACAGCTGCAGAAGGGCGCCAGGGACAGGCGGTTGTATTCTCACAAGAGAGCAGACTCCTCACAATTAATTGCCTAATTAGAGTCATGAGTACAACAGAAAGCACTCCGCGGTGCGGTATGGCACACGTGCAGGCGGAAAGAGGGGAGCATCTGCAGGAGCGACTCTGAGCCTGGCTCGGCAGGCACAGGAAGGGCTGGAGGCTCTGGGAGGGGGAATGGCATGGGCACAGGCACAGGCCCAGGACTGAAGAAGGGAAGGGGCCACAAGGTGCAGGAATAGCTCTGAGTAGGTGGGGGCCCCAGTGCTTCTGGTGGAAGTAGGCAGCAAGCTGGGGGTGGCTAGCACCCAGTTCACATATGCATCTTGCCCGTTCCTCAACCTCTGCACGCTCATGCCTTACCCTCAGCAAGCACCCAACAAGCACAGGCCCCGTCCCCTGTCCCTGGAGGCTCAACTCAAAGGCCGCCACCTGTGGGCACACCACCCCTCCCAACTTGGACTAGGAAAGCACTGAGGGGCAAAGGCTGCACAGCAGGGAGGAGCTGAGGGAGGGGACCTGGCCCAGCAAGGCCTGAGGAAAACAGGCAAGGTGAGGGGAAGGAACCCCAGTGGCTGCTGGGCAGACCCTCAGGCCTCCCTCCAACTCCATCCACCAGCCTGGTGGGAGGGGAGAGGTCAGCAGAGGCGGGGCTGCCCTGACGGTGGCTGCACACAGGGGCTGCACACCCAAAAGGAACACACTCAGCAAGTGCTGCTCAGCCTGGCGGCAGCCTCTTCCCCCAAACTACTGAACTTCAGTCTTGGGAAAATAGCCACAAAAATTTCAACAGAATGTGCAGCGTACATTTATGAGAAGACTTACTCTGGCATCTAAAACTATGGCATATGTGTGAGTTGTTGTAAAGCCCCCCCCAGGCCTGGCAGGACCATGGTGCCTACTCCCGCGGTGGGACTCTGTCCCCTGTTGAGGGTGTACAGGTAGAGCAGTGCTCCAGGGCAGGGCCAGCTCTGCCCACACAAGCATGGACACCTGGCACTTCGAGGCCCAGGGACACCCGGCACTTCAGCCAGGGCAGCACCTCGAAGCCCATGCTGCGGCCAGCCAGGGTGGACATCTGGACGCAACACAGCCCAGTCCCAAACCTGGCTCAGTATCTGAGTGACTCACCAGCTTGCAGGGCAAGCACCGCTCAACCAGACATTCTCTCAAAGTTGGCATGGTCACTACCCTGCGAGCAGATGCTCACCTCCAGCACTGGCTGCGTACCAGGTCCTGGAGGTGGTGAGGCCAGGCCTGCACGTGGGGGTGAAAAGAGCGATGGCCTTCGAAGAAGGGTGGGCAAACCCCAGGGGCCCCACGAGAGGCTCCTTGGAGGCACCATGTACAAGGCATCCGTGAGGAAGGCCAAACAGGGGGCCCGGTATCTGTTCCACGAAGGGGTCACAGGAGACTGCTCTCCCTGCAGACCCCTGGGCCATCTGCTCCACCTGGCTCAGGCCTGGTGCTCCCCAGTCTCTGCAGCACCGGCGGCCAAAGCCCAACTGGAGCCCCACCCCAACCCACGCCCAGACTCAACAACCCTCACCCTCAGTGTCTGACTGCAGCTGATCACACTGCCAGGCCCACCCCCAGCCAGATGTGCAAGCACGTGCATGCGATCATCTCCTGCTCATGAAGCTTGGTGCCCCTCAGGTCCCTTGCTTCTATACCAGGCTGGGTGCCATGCAGCAGCCATGCCCTGGCCAGCCAGAAGGGAACTGCCGCTCAAGCGGGACCCAGTCCTGAAGCTGCTGAGCTCAGCACCTGGGAGTGCGCAGCACCAACAGCCCCCAATTGGATGCTGGGTGAAGAGGGGGCTGCGCAGCCTCTCCAGAAAGGCAAGAGGCAGGAAGGGCAGCTTCACCCCTTAGCCCCCAACCCGTCTTTCCACTCAGTATCTCATATCTCTGTTTGATCTCTTCATCTCTGACCTCCTCCACAATCTCCCTGTCTGTCTGGTCCTGTCACAGTGTCTGCTGCAGGTCACCATGTCTGCTCCAGTGAGACGAGGCCCCATGACCACACCACCCTGCACACGCATGCCCTACCCTGGGCCCTGGGGTGCTCAGGGAAACTACTCTGCCCCTCCACGACTCCACACTTACCAATTCCCACCACTGTGCACTCGGCCCTGGCCTCCCACTCCTGGCACCCACCGAGGCCCCATGACCACACCACCCTGCACACGCATGCCCTACCCTGGGCCCTGGGGTGCTCAGGGAAACTACTCTGCCCCTCCACGGCTCCACACTTACCAATTCCCACCACTGTGCACTCGGCCCTGGCCTCCCACTCCTGGCACCCACGACAGGTGGCCTGCAGCTGCTTCTGTCTTCTAGACTCCAGGAACAGAGGGCAGGAGGATGCCTGCCCAGCGTTCCATCATGGCAGCCAGCCGGGGCAGCATCAGGGCCCGTGGGGTGCAGCGCAGGAAGGCAGTGATTAGTGCCAATGAGCACCAAGTCCCAGGGCTGACCTGATCACGCGTGACACCGCTCCCTGCAGGCAGCACTGCGGCTGCGGAGACTCCATGGTGAGGGGAGGCAGAATCAAAGCAGTGCCAGGGGGAGGCTCAGTCCCTCCCCTGGCCCAGACCTCCCAGGCCCCTCATCTGGTTAGGGGGAAGGATCTAAGGAGGGCTGCTTCTGCCTGGCTCTGGCCAGCTCACGCAGAACATCCCTGTCACTAGAAGAGGGGAGAGTGCTGTCCGCTCATGCCCTCAACATACAACCCACGACGCCAGCTGCATAACAGAGATGAAGGGTACATCAGCCTCTCAGCACACAGACTTAAAGATGACCGAGGCCTAGGGAAGGAGCAGCCTGCTCACGATGCTCAGCTGGACAGGGCCCAGGCTGGGCAAGGAGGGTGCTGGGACAAGGAGTCTTTGCCAGGGGCCTCTCAGGAAGGACAGAAGAGAGCTAGGCTCCCAGTGTCACCAGCCTGGAAACAATCGGGGAGGCGCTCCATGCTCCATCCATGAAGACTGCTGGAAACATGGCTGCCCACCTCCACCTAGCCTACCCCTCCACCTGAACCTGCAGCCCTCCACCTGCAGACCCCACCTCTACCTTCCCCTCTATCTGAACCTGCAGACCTCCACCTAGCCTGCCCCTCCACCTGAGCCTGCACAACACCACCTGCACTGGCCCCTCCTCCTGTGCCCACTCATCTCCACCTATGCCCACGGGCCACTATCTGTGTGGGCAGACATCCATCCGTCTTGCACACAGATGGAGCCAGCTCCAGGGCCTAGCCACACACAGCACCCCGGCACCCAGCCAGCCCTAGCCAGTTCCAGCCCAGGATCCACAAGTGTAGGGAGCATGCAGGTGACATGGCTTGGCCCTCCTGTTCCTGCTCATGAGGACACAGCCATGTTATTATGACAAAGCCCCACCCATCCTCCCCTGTGCACGGCAGCTGCTGTGCTTCCAGGGGCTGTCCATTGCTCCAAATGAGCCACAAGGCAGCCAATGTGGGGGGCGGCTGGCACGGCGGGAGCTGCCAGGGACCTCGCTCTAACAAGCTTCAGACACGGGATGACTGGAATCACAAAGTATGAATTTTTATGAGTCTAATAAATCACTCCACTTTTCCTATGCTTGATGGTTCCCAGCACTGCAAACACTGGAAAAGTTCCACTGCAAGCAGAGGCAGGGTGGAGGCCCTCCTGAGCACCCTTGAACACCCTGGCTCTGGGCCCTGAGGCCACCAGAGGCCGCCAGAGGCCGACGCGTCCAGCAGGTCCCTCATACAGTCGGCTCACCAGCTGCTAGAAAGGCCAGGCCAGAAAAACCTGACTCAAGGCCTTGTTAGCATGGAAGGAAACTCTGCAGCAGCACAGGCAGCCACAGGGGCAAGCTGCCTCGTTCCAATCAGAATCGGCACAGGGTGTGCGGCAGAGGACGCGAGTGTACACACACACACACACACACACACACACACACACACACACAGAGATACACGCACACATCTGTGCACATGCACGTACACACTCATCCCAACAAAGACGGAGAAGGACCACAAGCCCTGGAAGAGAAGGAGTGGACCCCTCAGGTGTCACAGCCCAGGCCCATCCGGGGCGCCTAGCTACGGACCAGGACACGTCGGCCACTCAGCACCTCCCCAGGGGGATGCAGGGACATGGCTGCCTGCAAAGCGGGATGAGCTCCGGGTTCCTGCTCTGGCCCCGTACCCCTTGGCCACAGCTGGCTCCTCACCAGCTTTCCTCACAGCACTGCTGGAAACAGGGGATCCATCTTTGACAAACATTTACAGATTATCAGATCACAACAGGAGCCGCAGACAGGGCCATAAGTCACCCTAAGCAGCCATCCATGCTGCAGTCTGAGGAGTTTGGGCAGCTTGGCGATGACAAATAACCACTGTCAGCCGCCCTGTCCCCCCGTGCGGGATCCATGTTCTCTGTTGTTCCACACTACCTGGTGTTTAATGACAACACTGTCAGCCCACGACGCAGTGCCAGCGAACCCGCCAATGCCTCGGACTGTCAGAGCCTTATTAGAGGAAAGATTGAGACCCTACTCTTCTTAAAGTCACTCAAGCAACACAAGCCGCGAGTTCCTGTAATTATTGTGCGCAAGCCATCGATCGCACGCCGACACCTGACCGTCTGTATGAAATGGGAGTAGTTTGCTCCATGACAGTCACTATAGATTACAGAGGATGGGTCTTCCCTCCTCTTTAACCATCACTCTACCCAGCCTCAATAGCAGCGGGGGGAGAAGGGAAATCCAGCCACCCAGGAAGGCTGCACCTGAGGGGACAGGGCAGTGGGCAGCTGGGGGGATTCCTGCTGATGGGGGGAGGGCAGGAGCAGGAGGCTGGACAGAGCCCCTGTGACCCTACTTCACAGAGAAGAGGACCAGGGCCAGAGGCATGTGCTTAAGAGCAATGTCTCCCCAGCTTTCCCCACCACCCCCAGCAGCCCCAGGCAGCCCCAGCTGGAGGTCATGCCCAATTGGCCCCCAGGCCCCCATGCTGCCTAGAGACAGCCTATGAGCCCAGGACCCAGAGGCCCTCTGCTCCTCTGCCACCCTGTCTGGCCTCGGACCCCGAGAAGCAGCTGAGACAGGATGCCCCAGGGCGGGGGCCCTAAGTGGACTGTGAATGCTTCCTCTTCCTCACTGAGCCTGTTTTGGCTCCCAGCTCCTGGCCTGCTGGGGCCCAGCCACCAAGCCTTGGTGAGAGGAGAGGAAGATCGGCTCCTCCTCGCTCTCTAGTCCCCCTGAACCCATCTCCCTCCTCCTCTCTGTGGAACATGCTCCCTGCCCCAGCACACATTTACTGAGGGTGCCATGCACATGAGCCAGCCAGGCTCTTAGAGACACAATGCAGAAGACCCCAGAGAACAGGCCCGCTCTGGGCCAGGATAGCAGCTCCACTCTGAGCAAGACACAGGCCGGCCCCCCAGGTCCTCCCCACCAACTCTCCGGTGACAGGACCTGGAGGTGGCCACTCAGCACAGCCTCACGTCCCCTTGCCACAGCAGAACAGCTGTGGGGAAGCCCCATCCACAGGGTCCCTTCTAAGTGAGCACTGCCACCCTGGGTGTTGTGAGAGGCTGGCTGAGGGGGCAGCAGGTGGCCAAGTGGGCAGAGCAGCCCTAGAGCCTGGGCTGCGTCACTTGGGGGGAGCCAGGGACCTGAATTGTTTAAGCTGCCCCACCAGACCCCCCGTGGCCAACCGTGAGCCGCACCTGACTTTCACGGCAGTGCCTGGCTGGATGCTGAGGCTGACGGGACAGACTGTGGTGCTGAGTTGCAGCCTGCAGTCCCAGCCGCATCTGCAGCCCAGCCCTGGTGTACCCACGAGGGCAGAGCATCCTGCTTCCCACAGCTGGGTCTTCTCATGGGACTCCTGCTATGCTTCCTCTGAGTCAGTGCCAGAGAAAGGTGCTTCCAAGAGAGCCTAGAAATCACCCTCTACAAAAAGCAGCAGTGACCAACAGAAAACCATGAGTCCCCCTCACAAACCCCAGACTGTCAGGACTTTCCTGGTCACTCACTGGATCCTTTCTGGTGGCCAGAGTGGCAGGGCTGTGGGGACAGTGAGCAGGCTACAGAGGGGAACCGCCAGGAGCCAGGTATGCCTAGGCCTCACTCACCCCTAGAGCCTCCTCAGGGGTCAGTCTCAGCAGCCACTCAGCCTGCATTGTGGATGGCACCAGGGACAGCCTCACCAAGGTGACTGGAGATGGCAGTGTGTAAGCCACACTCTCAGAAATGTTCTAGTTCATGTCAAGCTACTAGGAGGCATTTACACGCTCACTTGCAGACGCACATGCGAGAACTGCCCTGCAAAGCTGAGGCGTGCACTGGCAGCACAGACTGGGAGGGTCTCCCCACCCTCAGCCCAACAGAGGCCACGGCAATTGGGGAGAAGCACCCCTGGACTTGGCTGGAGCTACACTGGTGGCCCTGACCCAATAGGCGGTACCCCAATGCCCTCTAGGAGGGGCCATTCCCTCTTTGCAGCCTCCAGCCCCCTGGTGATGTCTGCCAAGCACAGTGAGCAAAGAGGCCCTGCTGGGGCCACAGAAGGCCAGGGAGCAGAGGGCTCCATGCCAGGATAGGCCCGGGGGTGTCCTGGGCAATGATGAAGAGGACTCAATGCACCCAACCTGCCTGGGGAAGCCAGTGTGGGCCAGATGGAGGGGGAAGGAGGGAGGGAGGGAGAGGGCTCTGGGGCACAGGGCCAGCCAGGCAGCAGCTCAGCACTAGGATTAAGGTAGGACTAGAGTACACAGCACAGGGACAGGCTGCACTCCGAAGCAGGGCCTCCCAGCCACAGCTCCCCCTAACTAGTCTCCATGGCTCCAACAGGGATGGCTCCAGCCTCTGCCCCCTCTCTGGGGCTGGGGTCCTTTGCTCTCACGCACAAAGGGGTGGGGAGGGTTGGGGTTGGTGGGGGTGGAGTGGTGAGCATCGTGTCTTTCAGTGAAAGTCTCCTGAAGACACAGGTTGAGAACAGCTAAACATTTCTCCTTTCTCCTTTGTCACCTGTGTCACAGCTACAAAAACTGAGGCTCAGAGAGCATAGGACAAGGACAAGGGGTAGATGGGCAGGGTCTGACCCACTCGCACGCATGCACACACTAGTGCACATATGTGCATGCACACACATGCACACTCACATGTATGCACACACTAGCACATATATGCACTCACGCATACATTCAGGGCACATGCACAGTACACTGACACGCATACACTTGCACCTACAATGCACACACCCACATATACCTTTATACACTTGTGCACACACTCATGCACGCTCATGCTTTCACATGCACTCATGCACACAGCGCTCACATACACATTCGTGCACACGTGTTCTCAGGCACAATGCACACACGTGCACACACGTGCACTCACATGCACACTCATGCACACAGTCTCCCAGGTCAGCTCCACCTCACTCACTTGGTTGCTCCCCTCAGGTCACTCTGACAGGGGCCATCCCTGGCAGCTCTGCAGGCAGTCCCCATGGACAGGCAACCTGGGCACAGCTGGCCTGACTGGCTCCCAGGGCAGCTGAGACCACCACTCTGTCCTGTGCACACAGCTCATCAGAAGGTCTGGAGGAGGCTACATGACAGGGGACTCAGGACAGCTGTGGCTGGCTGGCACAAGACACTGCCCATGAAGGGTGGGGGACCTGCATCCCCCACAGCCCAGAGGGGCCCCCCTGCCCTGCGGGAAGCCACAGCTCTGCACCTCTGAGCCCAACAGCACCACAGGGGAGCTGCCGCATGAAGGCCAGTCCCGTGCCATCCTAGATGGGCACAAACAGCACCCCAGCCCTCCCGCCAGCCCACCCACCTCCACACAAGGCTGGTGGGAGGAAACCACCCGTCTCTTGAGCCAGGCAGAGGAGCAGCACAGCTCGTCTGCCCAGCTCCTTCCAGCCCCAGGGTCCCACGCAGAAAGCACAGAGGATGGGTGGGTTTCTCCGAGGCCCCAAAAGGGGCCCTGGTAGGAGGCAGGCACAATGGTGTCCCCAAGGCTCTGAAGGGAAGCCCTTGCCCTAGACCAACTGACAGCATCATGGAAACGCTGCACAGAAACTGTCACGGGGGAGGCATGTGGGGTCTCTCCCTCAATACAGTGAGAAGAGAGAAGAACTGCTCAGCAGGAGGGCAGGGCCAGGGCGCAGGCTCCCCTGCTGGGCCCTTCATGGGAGGAGGCAGGACCTGCCCTGCTCTGGCCCACATTGCAGTGAGGAGGTGCAGTGAGCCCAAGCCTGCAGAGTAGTCCCAGGAGCCACAGGGCAGCCTGCACCCCCCACTCATGCAACCCTGCAACCCTGGTCCTATTTCAGCCTTCCAAGCCTACATGCGGAAACATGGAAGCACAGGGCACACAGGGGGTCAGTCATCGCTGCACACCCACAGCCTCAGAAGGACTCACCCTGACACCCCCACATCTCCCAGCCTGCACTGAGCAGCTGGCTCAGGCCAAGCTTGGCTTCCTGCGCCTTCCTCCAAAAACCCTCAGGCAGGGCCTGGGCTGAGCAGTGCAGATCTCCTACACAGTTCTAAGCCTTTCCATCTTTTCTGGAGGCCTACCCTGAGTCACCCCAGGCCCCAGCTAGCCAGCACTGTGCCCCCCAAGATGGGCAGCAGGGAGGCAGCCAGTCTAAAGTGAAGCCTGCCTGGCTGAGTTTTGCAGCATCTTTCTGCCCACAGGGGCAGGGCTCCAGCCTTCTCATGTGCGGCAGCTCATGATGCCCACCTGAGGCCTGTTCCACCCCTACCTGACTCAGGAGCTGAGAGGGGAGCTGGAACTGCTCCTCCCTGCCCTTGTTTGCCAAGAGCCATTACCTTTTCCCAGAAGTTCCCCTCACAACCGACTGAGGCCTGTGCAGTGCACAGAAGCTCGATCCTGTCCCACAGAGAGCAAGGAAGATGCTTCACAGCTACCAGGTTTACCCCCATGTGTACACACGGCCACCTCTTACACAGCCATACAGGGCAGAGAGATCAGCCTCAGGGCCCTGCCTACGAGGCCAGTCGGGAACGGGTTCTCAGCTGCACACAGCCGGCCCAGGAGGAGGGAACAGACCAGCTGCTGGAAGTGTTGGGAGCAGAACTTGGGAGGGGAGGGCTGCAGCTGAGCAGGTAGGCCCTGGCCACTCCACGCTGACTAGTGGCAGGGGCCACAGCCCCTCTTCCCAGAAGTTCCCCTCACAACCGACTGAGGCCTGTGCAGTGCACAGAAGCTCGATCCTGTCCCACAGAGAGCAAGGAAGATGCTTCACAGCTACCAGGTTTACCCCCATGTGTACACACGGCCACCTCTTACACAGCCATACAGGGCAGAGAGATCAGCCTCAGGGCCCTGCCTACGAGGCCAGTCGGGAACGGGTTCTCAGCTGCACACAGCCGGCCCAGGAGGAGGGAACAGACCAGCTGCTGGAAGTGTTGGGAGCAGAACTTGGGAGGGGAGGGCTGCAGCTGAGCAGGTAGGCCCTGGCCACTCCACGCTGACTAGTGGCAGTGGCCACAGCCCCTCCCCTCAACAAAGAATACCACTGCCAGCCTCCTGGGCAGCCTGGCTCCTCCCAGAAGGCCCTTCCCTATGAGAGGTGGTGCTAAGCAGGCCCCACTCAAGGGAGCAGAGGCTGGGGTGTCCCAGTGGAGAGCCACACAGTGCCAGATGTGGGCAGGGGAGCAGGGCTGGACTTCAGGGCACCAGTCAAGAGTGGGGTCACAGTGCTGACAGATGGTAGGGGGCCCTCTTGGGTGTCAGCACCTGAATCACGCACTGACTGCAGCTCCTAACAACAATCTGACAGTTGCCCTGTCCTTGGCAAGGAGGCTGAGGCACAGAGCAGGGATGGCAGCCCAAGGTCACAGCATGTGGGCAGAGCCTCAAAGTTCTGCAGGGACTGACCCCACCTCTACTTGTTGGGGCCATCCCAGGCCTTGGGGGCACCTCAGAAGTGGTATAGTGGGACTCCCCAAGGCCCCAGCCCCAGCTCTGCATCCACCCTCCCGGGAGCTCCCAGCAGGCCAGGGGACTGGCTGCGGACAATGAGCCCAGGCCAGCTGGAGTAGCCCAGTCACTCCTGCAGCACATGGCATCTCCAGGACTGTGCAGCCCCACAGAGGCACCGTCCCCCCAGCAAGTAGGTGGGTGGTGCCAAGTTCTTCCTGGGGGCTCGGCCCTACCTACGCACCTCCCCTGCACTGCCTCAGCTCCTTCTCACACCCCCCAGTGCGGCCAAGCCAGGAAGAGGCGAAGCCAGTGCACTTGCCTGGGACATGCAGGACCTGGGCCCTCAGAAAGGGTCCCCCAGGGGAATACAGGCCAAGCATACATGCATCTTTTTGAGGTGTCATGTCTCCCCTACTGGAGTGGGGAGCAAGGCTTTTCTCTTCTACTCTGCCACAACCCTAGCTCCTGACTAGAAATAGAACTCCCACATTGAAAGAGGACCATGCCAAGGTCAGTGGGCAAGAGCTGCCATGGGGGGATTCTTCTTGCTGAGGTGTCCTGAAACCTGGGGACTCAACACAGGGGCTTCTATGGAAGGGGTCAGGTCAGAAGGGGTGTGCTTGCCCGGGCAAGCATCTGTCAGGTGTCTCTGTTGCTGGTCACGTGACGGGGCCCTCCTACTCTGAGCACTGCGGTCCAGAGCTGCAGCAGCACCAACCCACCCTCAGTTGCCTTCCCTTGGGATCCCATTCACCCCTGAAATAGAGCAGAATGGCCCATGGTCTTGGCAGAGCCTGAATCACTGCAGACATCATTAGTGCTCATGATGCACCTTTAAACACACCACGCATGGCACCTGGGGAGGAGCACTGCAAGCCACAGGTGCCTCTCTGACTAAAGACTTGTTTCTTTTGGCTCATTAATCAGTTATTGCCCTTTGAGTTCAGCAAGAGCTCCATCCCAGGTCATTAAGCAGCCTCCCAGCCTAGCTCTTCACGCACACCCAACTCAAGCTCCCTCCAGGGATGCCAGCTACAAAGGTGCTGGCAGACAGGACCCCCCAGTAGGGACCCCCATGCTGAGAGTTCAGGGCCCCTCGGGGATGGGAGTTGGCTGTGGTAAAAGGGATGTTCTCTCTCTGCTCTGCGCCCTGCCCCGGAGTGGCCTGGACTGGGGCCTCTGCTCCTGGGAGGCCACTGTCAACTGGTCAACCCAGCAATCCAGCATGCAGAGCCAGGCAGGTGTCGCGCACAGAGGCTGCACCCTCAACTCACACCTCTCCCAGCGCCCCACCAGGAAGATAATTTTGGGGTGAGCGATCCTTTTGCTGACTCCTGGCAGAAGGCAGGGTGGGGAGGGTGGCCACTGGAGACTCTCCTACCGCAAGCCCCCCACCTCCGTCTTGCAGACATGAAACTGCGGCAGGACAATCTGCTGCCTCCTACAGGCACTGGCCTGGTGTCCTCACAGGGGCTATAAGCGATGGCGTTTCGGAATCCAGGGCCCGTGCCCCTGCCTAGCTCAGGCAGCTGATTTGCTGCCAGCCTCTGGGAGGCCCCTGAGCCTTTCCCAAACTCTCCCTCGGCCGGCTGCTCCGGGGAAGTGCCATACTTCACACCAGCGAGAGTGCATTCTCTACAAGCTGCAGACACCCGCCGCGGGAGCCGGCGCACCATCCTCGCTCTTGCTCACGCCTGCCACTTCATCGCTCTGCTGGTGGTGCCCAAACAGCAATTAGTAGAAAAGCTGCCAGACCCCATCACGGATCTGTGCAGCTCGGAAGGCACCGTGAGGAGGAAACACAACACTGCCACGACTGATTTAGACAGAGCGGAGCCGCACAGAACAACAGCAAATGGGTTGGCAAGAGCTCAAGGAAGGGCTGGGTCCTCTCCATGGGGCTCTGTGGGCCCGCCTGGGTGCAGGAGTGTTCCTGGACAGAGCCAGCCAGGAAGGGGCCACAGCCCTGGAATGAGCGCCCAGGTTCTAGTCGATTCTAGGTCAGTGTGCCACAAACACTGGGTGGCCCCACTCTCTCGGGCATAGTCTCCCCATCCACAAATGGGCAGGGGAGGCATATGGGCTATCTCTTAGGTCCCTTCCATGCCAATAAACCTTAACATGCTGACCCCCCTGGGCACACCCTGTAATGCCCACAACTTCCCGGCTCCCTCAGGAGGTCCTGGAATGGTCCCTAGAACAGGGTGGCCAATGAGAAGCAGGTGCAGGTGGGCCCTGAGCCCCACTCCCTCAGCCCCTCCCCACAGCACAGATGCAGCAAGTGGGGACAAATCCCAGAAAAATGCAAGGCTGGGACTTCCATGGCCACAGGAGAACTGCCCTGGGTCTGGGCCTGGCCTACACACCCGAGATTCCCAGAGCCCCTGCCAAGTGCCAGACCCTTCCAGGAGCCAGGCCACAGACAAGGCAAGACAGTCAAGGCCCCTCCTGCTCAACTGCACTGGCCAGATCCACGTGGCCAAGGGGTCCAGAGTTCACAGCCTGTGTCGCAGGTCAGGTGGCCCTCCTCACACTTGCACGGGCCTGACACAGAGGAGCCTTGGCTGGGCAATGAGGCTGAACCCTGGAGCTAGCCCCAGAACCAGCCCCACCCCCCCAGGCCCACCACCCTCTCACACCAGCAGCAGAGCAGGGCTGCAGCCTGGGATGGGCTGCAGGGTAAGAGTGGGTCAAGGGACTGACGCTGGCCCAGGAGAGAAGACAACACTGGCCCCTGTGAGCTCTGGACACACCCCCACACCTCCATGTGGGCAGCACCTTCAGGGCAAAGGGGTGAGCCGTGCTCCTCATAGCGGTGGTTGTGTGGTCCTGGGGTTCAGCCTCTTGAGTGGGGACAGAAGGGAGAGGGGAGGGCAGCAGCTTGCTTCCACCCACAAGACCCTCATGCAGGGTGACCTGCCAGTCTCCAGAGCCGGCCACCTTGCCCCGATGCTGCATGGATGAGCCAGCAGTGGAAGCAAGGTGTGTGCCATGCCCAGCCCCTGGTTCAGCCATGGACCCCCGCATATCCCTAGGACAAAGACACCAGAAGGGGGCTCATTCCTGCCAGGCCTGAAAGACAGACCCTCAAGCAAACCAACAAATAACCAGACATTTAACCATTAGAAGCTGCTGAATTTACGGTCATTGTGTCCAGCTATAGGTCTTCCTTTGCAAATTCCATTACTTCTTTGCATTTGGACCAAATCTTCAAATTGGAAGGGTCATGCCCAGGTGCCTCCAGCCAGGCCCAGATGTGGCCATGGTACCTTCTCAGCCCCTCCTGGCCCCAGCAGCCCGTCCTGGTGGAGCTCTGAATGGCCCATGGCTCCTCCACGAGCTGGCGAGGGTGCCTGCCTTCTGCCGGGAGTGAGGGTGCCTGACCGCAAAGGAGCCACTGCCGTCTCCAAAAACACAGCAGGGGACAAGAAAGCAGAAGGACCACTGGGAGAGATGGTGGCAGTGGACGCAGGCTGCTCTCCCGGGGCTCCCAGCACCCATCCAGAGTTTCCAACAGCTGAAGCGGAACATGTGGCCTGGCCCTTTGCAGAGCGCCTACCCAGAGCTGCCTGAGGGACCCCAGCGGCAGGTGAGAGGAGGGTCTCAGCTCAGAGCATGGTGGGGGAAGCCCATACTCGGGGCCTGTCCTGAGGGAGCTCCATCTGTGTCAACATACTCCCATGAGAAAACAGGCCAGGGGACTGCAGTCACCATGGAGGAGGACCAGCAGAGAGGACACAGCCCAGGGGAAGAGGGGTTCCAAGCAAGGGCACCACGGTCAGTCCACCAGCCTGCAGGCTCCCAGGCAGCAAGTGAAGAAGCTTCTCTGCAAGGAGTGTGGGGCCCCTGGGTACACGGGGATGAGGCGGGGGGCCCCGGGTGCATGGGCTGAGTGGCCTGGCCAGGCCTCGCAGGCAGGTATAGCCTAGTGTCAGCCCAGGCTGGCTCTTTCTGCAGCTGGCCAAATGAAGGCAGTGCTGGCCCACTGTGGGCTGTGAGAGCCAGGAGTGAGCTGCTTAGGGGGCCTGAGACCCACCCCGGCCTGTCCTCACAGCCCCCATGGCTGGACACTCCCCAACAGGAACCTCTCTGCACTCCCAGGCCGGGAAGGGAGTTCCTAAGGCAGCCAGCTCTTGTCAAGGACCTGGGTTAGAACAGGAGACCACACCTCACTCCCTCACTCAGGCCTGAGCACCGGAGCCCACTGCCCCGTGACTGCCCTGAAACCCAAACTCTCCCTGGATGTCCTTGAGGGGCCTGCCAGCACCAGCCCCGCTGCCCACAGCTGTCCCCGACCCCACTCAGCAGCCCACCCCTGACCTGGGTGCACACGCTGTAAGCTCCTTGCCCAGGCGCAGCAGCCGCAGCATCCTTGCCCTCAGCCCTGCCTCCACTGCCCTCACCCCACCTCAGGCTTGCCCAGCTCGACCATGGCAGGCTCCACATCCTGACCAGCATGGCTGCCCAGAGGCCTCTCCCAGGGCCTGGAGCCAGAGCAAGGAGAAGCCTGCAGGAGGAAAGCCACCATCCAGGAGGCCCGCAGGTTGCCCCAAAGTAGCCCATCCACCAAGCAGTCCTCCCACCACTACATCCCAGAAACCTCTCAGAGGCTATGGGCCAGTAAGCCACGTGTTCTCCACACACACGCCAGCAGGACACACAGAGCAGCCCTTCCTCTCCCACCAATCACAGACGGCGTGGGAAGAACACCCATCCTGCAGATGGAAGAATGGCTGCTGGATGCAGGGCTGGGCTGAATGGGCTCCAACTGCCCCACTCTGGTTCCTCTTCCTGGCATAGACCATGCTCTGCTGGACCAGCCTGTCAGGCACTAGGAGCACCTGGGGGCACTGCTGTCAAGGAAGAACCAGTGGCTGGTGAGGGGCCTTCGTGCCTGGTGTGGTCCCTTGGAACCTGCGGAGACCAGGCCCCTGCCTCGTGCCCCACGAGCCTCCCTGCACCTACATGGCTACAGGCCAGATCAGCCCACCCAGCACAAAGCCCCTCTCTGGGCAGGACAACCCACTGGCCCATGAGGCTGGCTCAGGCCAGCTCCCCCAGGCAGCCTGCGCACATTCTCACTCCTGGGCACATGCCCCCCACACTGCACTTAATTCTGCAGGTCCTGTCGCCCCCATCTGGAGGAAGTTGACATCATCCAGCTTCAAATTATCTCTAAAACTTTTATACGCAAAGTCTACAACTCAGTAGAAAATAACCATGGGTCTGGCCGGTTAGCTCTGCTGGTTACAGCACAGTGCTGATAACGCCAAGGTCCAGGGTTCTGATCCCAGTACCAACCAGCTGCCAACAAAAACAACAACAACAACAATAATAACCAGACACATGAGCAAATCAGATTTGACCCAAAACTAAAAGAGAGGAAAAAACAGACAATGCAATGGAAAGAGGGCCGACCCCATGGCTCACTCAGGAGAGTGCGGTGCTGGGAGCGCAGCAGCACTCCTGCTGTGGGTTCGGATCCTATGTAGGGATGGCCGGTGTGCTCACTGGCTGAGCGCGGTGCAGACGACACCAAGCCAAGGGTTCCGATCCCCTTACCGGTCACACAGACACACACACACAGACACACACAGACAGACACACACACACACACACACACACACACACGAAATGGAAAGAGATCCAGATAACTGAATAGGCTTTTTTATTTTTTATTTTTTTTTTAAAAGATGACTGGTAAGGGGATCTTAACCCTTGGCTTGGTGTTGTCAGCACCACGCTCAGCCAGTGAGTGAACCGGCCATCCCTATATAGGGATCCAAACCCGTGGCCTTAGTGTTATCAGCACCACACTCTCCCGAGTGAGCCACGAGCCAGCCCTTGAATAGGTTTTATTAGAAAAAAATAATGATTATTATGTTTTCTTACAAACATGGACTTTTAAAAACCAATTAATACGTTCCAGAGTTTAAAACACAAAATTGCAAATTTTAGCAGAGACCTAGAAACTATTAAAAAAAAATGGAAATGTTAGAATTTAAGTACTATAACTGGAATTACAACCTCAGTGGGTGATTTCAGTAGTAAATTATACAAAAATGAATAGAGAATAAGTAAACTAGAAAATAGGTTAGATGAAAATATCCAGATTTAAACATGGAGAGAAAAAAATATGGAAAATAGAGAAAAGAACATAGAAAACATATGGGATATGATGAAAGTTTCATATATACACAGAGTCGAGGTCCCAGAAGGAGAGTTAAGGATGGGGAAAAAGCAATGTTTAAAGATATAACGGTTGAAAATTTTCCAAAATTGATGAAAGCCATCAAGACACAGATTCAGGAAATACTACACACTTGATATCAACCAGTAAAGGTCTAACACCACCAAAAAACACCTATAAAACCTAGAAGAGCTGGAAGCCCCTCTCAGGCTCCAAAGCTGGGCGCTCGTGGCCCTCGGCCATGCCTCCCCAACATGGCATCCAGCCCAGCAATGACCACCAAGCCACAACCAGAAGCG